>NC_059378.1:31729141-32029141 GCF_019703515.2 Myxocyprinus asiaticus
GAATGAGGGAACGTGAGGTACTTGCATCTGACTGGTTGACCGGAAAGACTTCCGGCGCTTGGCCGTCGCAAGCACGCTGACCCAGGGAATGAAGAAACTGCTCTTTTACCATGTGGGTGCCGAGACCCAGAGGGCACCTGGCGATGTTATACTCACCACCAGTCAGAATCAGTCGCCTCATACCTGGGTCGCCTGTGTCAGAGCCACCTCGAAGCCTGTCTGGGGTTCTTGGGGGCCGGCTGACGGGCAGGTGGAGCCACCTTCCTGCGGGAGGATCTTCTTCTCATAGACTGGCGTACGGGCTCTGATGGTGTGGGAGCCGGGGCCGGTGCCGCAGGAGGACGGCCCTGGCGAGAGGCAGACGGGGCACGAGACTTCAGAGGCCTGAAGGCGGCTGAGTCACACCACGGCAAGATGTGTTTGATCGCCTCCATCTGCTTCCTCACTGTCGAGAACTGATGGTCAAAATCCTCAACAGTGTTGCCAAAAAGCCCCCCTCGGGAGATGGACGCATCGAGAAATCGAACCTTCTCGGCGTCACACATCTCCACAAGGTTGAGCCACAGGTGCCGCTCTTGGACCACCAGAGTGGACATCATCTGGACCAGGGCACATGCCGTGACCTTAGGGCGAGGTCAGTTCTTGCATAAGCTCTGACCCCAGAAACCAATCATACAGCCGTGAACACTCAGGGCAGGGTGGAGGGTTCCACTTTAGCTCAATGTTCGCAGCCGCCCGGGCAAGCACGGCTGCTATCTCAGCATCCAGCTCTACCGCCTGTGAGCGGGAGCTCAGAAGATTCATCCACTTCCGACAGCAGCAGCCCACCCTCCGATGCTGCAACCAATAACTCATCCTCGTCACGAGCCGCAAATGAGACATTAAATCTGCCCTGAGGCGGACCACCTGCATCGCTCGACAGTTCTTCCGGGTAGAACGAGCGTGCTGGGGGATGGGAGGTCCGCAGGGGCTGAGCCAGCGGAAACGCTCCCATGTCCACATCCAGATCGCCCGCGGCGCTCGCTGACCCGGCCGCCTGAGTTTCAGCCGAGACGGACCGGGATGGGAAGCAGCCACGGTGGCTGCCTGCTTCATGAAGAAGGAGGTGAGCTGCGACCTCAACATTCTCATGGGCATGTTCTCGCAATGAGAACATGACCCCTCCACGAATGCTGCTTCGGCTTGCTGGCACCCCAAGAACTTGAGACAGATTTCATGGCTATCCGGAGGGGAGAGATAACGGCCACATCCAGTAGTACAAAGGTGAAAGGCCATCTTTAAAAAGACGGCAATCGTTTGTGCGAGCTCTTTTAATAGAAAATATACTCTTTAGAATATACTCTTTTAGCACCTGCAGACTCGGCCGCCGAAGCACCCAGGGGAAGCACAACACTCGACCATGCGGTGACCGCTGATATGCGCCGTAAATCCAGCAGCATAAGCGTTGGATATAGGGACGAACGCACATGCATTCGGCTCCGAAGAAAAAATCTGGATGAGTGGTGCACGCCATCTCCTTTTATACCCGTATGCCCGGGGCGGAGATTGGCATGCAAATTCCACTCGCCAATTTTCATTGGCCTTTTCTATTTTAAGCAAAGGTGATTGGGGCTCTCAAGATTGAACCCCTAGTGTCACTACATTGACACAACATCAAGTGAGTGACAGACAGGGAAAGGGAGGCTCCAATTTATGAAGATAAGGCAGAAATAGAAGAAAGGGAGGGAAAAAGACAAGCATATGAAGGCGCAGAAAGATTGCATACCTATCAGGAATTATCACAAGCTCTAGAAGAAATAGCAGAGAGACAAAAAGAAGAATGTGAGGACATGTCAAGAGAAAAATTTACACCTAAGAGAGATCTGACAGAAATGCTAGAGGAACTTCAACAAGAGATAATAAAATCTGGGGAGCAAGTGTCAAGAGAAAGGGATGCAGCAAGAAGAGATTTAGCAAGATCAGAAACTGGAGAAAAACAAAGATGCTCAAGAACAAGAGCACACTCAAACAGCCCTATGAGAGAATATAAACATATCTGAAGATGTGCCAGAAGAGAAACTACAATAGCAAAGAAGTAACAAGGGCAGATTGACAAGAACCACAAGCAGTATGTATCTAACTAATGAATATCCAAGTGACAGGTATATGCTTGATGAAGCTGATGAAGATCAGAGCTACATGTGTCAACCCAGAGAAGATCTGAGAAACATGCACCCATTGAGTGAGTATTCAAAACAGTTTCCTATTTTAATAAAAGGGAGACAAGAACAGTATGTGCCATGGGCCAATCAGGACCTTCATGGACTGATAGCTCGCCTTCCAGACATTCTTGAGGGGGCGGGGAAATGGATCAGAATGGTAGAGGAAGAAACAATAGGAAAACTCTTAGCTATTGGTGATATCAAAGCTCTGCTAGCTAAATAAATAAACCCAGAGAAAGATTTAGTGATGACAACATTGTTCAGAACCGCCATAGTGGAAGCTGTGCCAGCCCCAGTGAAGTATAAGCTGGAAGATGTGGTTGGACTAAACTCCAAGATGCAAAGAGAGTTCTGTGAACATGTGACCCATGCTATGAAACAACACAGGAAGAATGAGGTGAGGTTGAAACACCAAGAAAGAGAACTACAAGAATACCAGGCTCAAACACAAGTTCCACTCAACCCATGGCGTGGACCACAACAGGGCTACTAGGGCTGCCCAGAGGATCCTATGGGGAGGGGTCAGCTTCCAATGATATCATCAGATGCTGATCAAGAACCTATGCTGCAGGTTAAAATAGAGGGCAAGACAATGCCAGTTATGCTAGACACTGGAGCCATGTTCACGTGTATAAGTCCAAACTATGCCTCTCACCACCTCAAGTCTGGAAAATATGTAAAGACAGTAGGATTCTCAGGACTAACGCAGCTAATTCCAATGACGGCTCCAGTAAGCATAAAAGTAAAAGACACAGAAATAACAATTCCCATTCTAATATCAGAACAGACACCTGTTAATTTGTTAGGAAGAGATGCTATATGTAAAATGAACTTGCAAATATGGTGCTCTCCAGAGGGAATATATATAGATAACGGGAATCAAACAAATGAATGTCACAAAACTCCAAGAATCTCAAGAGCCACATGCAAACATATATCGGTTAGGTGATTTAGGGAAAGATGTAGTAGTAACAGCAAACAAATGGGAAAAATACATCAAAGAACAGCTTTTTGAATCAAGTGTGCCAAAAACTGAATTTCATTGTACCCTAATATATGATCAGAGTAGGGATCCAGAGCTTGAAAAGAAATGGTTGAATGAAAAGTGGGAGGAGACAGATAAACCTTTAATCTTTGAGTCACCGGACAAAACATACTTAAAAATCCTGTGTACTACTGTTATGACAGGCATTCCAAGAGTTGTGGTGACTACTAAAGAAAAACTAGATTCAAAAACAGCCGAATTAATACTAGAAATGGAAAAACAAGTACCAGTTGAATTGTGGTCTCAACATGACACAGATGTAGGTTTAGTAAAATCTGCTAATCCAGTTAGGATCAAAGTTAGACCAGGAACACAGCTACCGAGAAAACAACAGTATCCATTAAAACAAGAATCTGAAGAAGGAATTAAAAAGACTATTGAGGGACTGCTTAAGGCAGGGGTACTGATTGAAACAACAAGCCACTGTAACACACCCATATTGCCAGTTGCTAAGGCAAAAGGTGCTTAGTGCATGATTTGAGAGCAGTTAATGAGGTAGTGGAAGTCTGGCCTGCAAAAGTTCCAAATCCACATACGCTATTGACTAATGTTCCTCCTGCTGCCATTTATTTTACTGTGATTGATCTGTGTTCTGCTTTTTCATCATCCCCTTAGCAGAGGAAAACAGACACCTTTTTTCATTCACCTATCAAGGTAAACAGTATACATCCACCAGAATGCCCCAGGGATTCAAACATTCACCACATGTGTTCAATCAAGTGTTGAAAATTGATTTGGAAGATCTTAGACTTGATAGCACATTAATACAATATGTAGATGATCTGTTGATCTGTTCAACAACATTAAAACAATGTCACCAAGACTCTATCAAAGTGCTTACTAAATTAGCTGAAGGAGGCCACAAGGTCTCTAAAGAGAAATTGCAATACTGCATACCACAGGTAGAATATTTGGGATGAATCATTGCACATAAAACCAAGGCTATATCACCAAGTCAGTTGGAAGGTATAAGTAAAGCACCTCAACCACAAACATTGGGACAAATGATGACCTTTTTAGGAATGACAGGTTTTAGTGCTGATTGGATAGAAGATTATGCTATCAAAATGGCCCCTTTGAGGGCATTGATGAAACTGTCAGGGCATCAGAATCTTCGAGCTCGACTAACATGGGATACTGATGCATTGATAGCTTTTGAGTCATTGAAAAAAGAGCTTCAGACAGCACCTGCTCTGTCAACCCCAGACTATACCAAACCTTTTCATTTGTATGTAGCAGATAGAAGAGATGGATATGCATCAGCAGTCTTAATGCAGGAAACTTGTAGTGGAAGGAAAAAGCAACCAATAGCTTATTATAGCACCAAATTGGACAATATAGCACAAGGTTACCCGCCATGTTATCAAGGGCTTGCCGCAGTATATTATGCCTATGACAAAGCCTCTTCTGTGACAATGGGCTACCCAGTAATAATTTACACTCACCATAAAGTTACAGAGTAGCTAGAGCAAGGGAGATTTGTTTTAACCCAAGCTAGGTGTTTGACATATTCAACACTGCTAACTTACCCAGACGTCACCATAAAGTGATGCACAACAGTAAACCCAGAAAATTACATTCCTTTAGAAGGGGAGGGAACACCTCATGAATGTATAGTGGATTCCCTAGCTTTTACTCGTTTAAGACCAGATCTAGAATCAACACCAATCAGTGATGCAAAGCCAGACTATTTTGTTGATGGGTCATGTTTCAGAGACCATCTGGGAAATCATGCTGGGTATGCTATTGTAAAAAGAGAAGACAAGAATTTTGTCCCAGTTGTGGTTCAGCATTGTGAACAACCATGCTCAGCACAATTGGCTGAATTAAAAGCACTGACTGAGGCTTGCCTACTAGCCAAAAATCAAACTGTAAACATTTATACAGATTCTGCATATGTGCATGGAGTGTGCCATTTATTTGGAGCAGTCTGGAAACAAAGAGGGTTCAAAAAGAGTGATGGGACTCCAATTCAGCACTGTGACCAAATAACTAAATTTATTTCAGCAATGATGCATCCAAAGAGATTGGCTATCATCAAATGTCAAGCACATAAGAAAGGCAATGATTTTGTCATTCAAGGTAATAATGCTGCAGACTTATATGCCAAAAAGGCCTCAGGATGCCAAGTAGCAGTAATGGCAACTGTACCAGTTTTAATTCAGCCTCAACCCCAATTAGATGATATTGCACGAATGCAACATCAAGCTGGCCCTTATGAACACGCAATATGGCAGCAAAGAGGTGCAAGCAGGGATGTAAATGGCATATGGCGGTCTCATGAAAGACACATGATTGCTCCAACAGCACTCCTTACTATTCTAATCTCAGATGCGCATGGTTTTGACCATTGCACAAGGGGGGAGGTGATCAGAAAAATAAAAAGACAGGGATATTGGTCCCCATATCTACAGGTAATGGTAGATGAATTTTTAGCTGAATGTGAAATTTGTGCCCAAAATAATGTCAGAAAGGGTACATCTGCACCAATAGGTCACATACCAGTTCCAGAAGGACCATTTAAACATCTGGTAATGGATTATGTGGACATGATAAAATCAATAAGAGGAAAAAGATACATGTTGGTGATAACAGACAGATTCAGCAGATGGGTAGAAGCAGTACCGTCAGCAGATCAGGGAGCATAAACTGTGATAAAATTTTTGACCAGAGAGGTCATTCCAAGATTTGGCATACCATCTCAAATTAGTTCTGACAATGGCTCAGCATTCATTCAAAAAACAGTGAAAACAGTGATACAACAGCTGAGAATAAAACAAAGATTAGGATGTGTCTATCACCCACAGTCGCAGGGAATGGTAGAAAGGGTAAATGGAACTCTCAAAGCTAAGATTAGCTACATTTGTGTGACACTAAACTCAATTGGGTTGATGCCCTACCCCTTGCACTAATGAATTATCGCATGCAGACCAATAGAATCACCAATCTAACACCACATGAAATACTAACAGGAAGACCCATGCCAGTACCATATCTGAGAGGTCCTTATGAAGGCCCACCTCTAGAACAGTTGCAGATGGCATTAAGGGCTTACATGAGACAATTAACTGCTATACATGAAGCCACCATTCACAGGAACAGAACAGGGGACCCAGACAAGAAGAAGAAGCGCCCTGTCCAATAGTTCCTGGAGACCGGGTATACCTGAGAGTTTTTAGGAGGAG
Organism: Myxocyprinus asiaticus; assembly: GCF_019703515.2. NCBI lineage: Eukaryota > Metazoa > Chordata > Actinopteri > Cypriniformes > Catostomidae > Myxocyprinus > Myxocyprinus asiaticus. The sequence continues at coordinate 31,735,573 of NC_059378.1, forward strand.
ATGGAATGAACCCAGAAGGGAAGGACCTTTTAAGGTAGTAAGGGTGACCCCAACAGCAGTGCAGGTAGAAGGTAGTACAACGTGGTATCACTTGAATCACTGCACTAGGGCACCTATACCAAGACTACCACAAGACCAAGTACATGGAGCAGAAGAGGATCAGGAAGACCAAAACATGACTTCCCCTGAGGTTGAAAGAGAAACTGAAGCCCATGACCAAGAAAGGGAAGAGCAAGGGGAAGGAAGTGAAGAGCAGGAAGGAGAAAATAGTAATGCTGTTACACCTCATTCTAGGGCAACGGAACATGCTGAAGCAGGAGATGAAGTGCAGATGCAGGAGGATGTACCGCAGACAGAGGAGACAGGACAGGAAGGTGAGAGAAGTCCTGACATTAATAGTAATGTTGATACACCCGATGCAGCAGTTGCCCCAGACCCAAGGCTTTCCAGAGAACAATCTCCAGACCAATGGAATGAAGAGTTTCCCACATTCAACCCCACCGACCTCGAGTGGTCCCCTTCACAATTCCTATGGTCTCCATAATGTCACTGAATCAAAACAAGGTACCCAAGTAAACAAATCCATTAAAAAGAGGTCCTTTGACCCCTCGTATTATTATGATTATGGTTCAGAGGATCAGTCCACAGATTGAAGACTTATCATAAAGAAAACACTCAGACTACAGAATTGCAATATCAGGCTACAAAATCACCATACAAACCTATACAATCGCCATTAGCAATGATTTATGATGATACAGATTATGAAGCTGACCCATCATTGAGAAAGGAAAGACTGTTAGAGAATGCACATCAAAATGACTGGTTCAGATGGGCTGAATACACAGTAAAACAATCAGGAATGTCTAGTTGTGTGTTATGTTCACCATCACCTATGAAAAAGCTTACCGTAGTCCCAAACCGATATGACTATATACATTGTGCACAATATTACTCACAAAATTGTGTGAAAAAAAAGGGAAAAGGCACACTTTTGTCCAGCTGAATGTCTGGCATTTCTAGGAAATCCAGAATTTAAACAATTCTACAAGGAAGGATGGGGGGATGACTGTAAACATATAGATATTTGAATAGATACCAGAAAAAGAGAAAGCCCTTTAACATATGTAATAAATCGTGATCTTTTTTTTAAACTTTTTTTTATACATATTATATATATATATAATTATTATTATTTTTTAACACTTTAAACATTAAACCCTCACTATATCCCCGCCCCCTACCAAACTCCCACCCCACCCTGACCCCCCCACGAACACCCCTGTGGTCAATAGAATATAGACACACACACAGAAAAAAACACAAAACTAAAACAACAACAAAAAATAAAATAAAATAAAATACAATAGTCAAATATAATAATAATAATTTAAAAAACTAAACTCTAAATTACTCCCTCCACCGCCCATCCTTGAGATTCCCCCAAAAATGCTAAGTAATTGCCCCATTTCTTATTGTAAGAATCCCTAACTCCCATCCTTATGCTCGACCCCTCCTCAAAGGCAGCCACCCTCCTCATCTCCGTGCACCACTCTGGGAACGAGGGTGCTCCATCAGACTTCCAACTCCTCAAAATAACCTGCCTACCAATCATCACACTGGTCAAAACCCAGTCCTTCATGTACTTATCCTCCAAATCCATGACCTCCCCATCTCCCAAAATACTGGGGCAGAACGAGACCTGAGTGCCCAACACATCACACACAAAACTTTGCACCTTCAGCCAAAATTCTTGGATCTTACGACACCCCCAAAAAACATGAGTGGTGTCTCCATCTTCAGAATGGCATCGCCAGCAGATGGGTGTGTCCTTAAGACCAAGCCTATACAATCTAGAGGCGGTTCAATAAAATCTATGTAAAATCTTAAATTGCATAAGGCGAACCCTTGCATCTCTAGATGCAGACTTGATATTTTTTAGAATCCTAGCCCACACTTCCTCCTCCAATAACAAATTTAAATATTCCTCCCATAATCTTTTGAGAGAATTTAAAGCTCCGTCCCCCAGACTCTGAATTAGCAGGGAGTAATACACTGATGCCTCATGACCCTTCCCAAAAGCAGTAATCACCACTCCCAGAGTATCTGCCACTCTAGGGGGGTGTATGCTACTCCCAAAAACAGTGCAGAGCAGGTGGCGCAGCTGTAAATACTTACAAAATTGAGATCTGGGAATCCCAAAATGTTTAATCAAATTTTCAAAAGATCTTAATACTAGACTCTCATATAGGTAACCCCCCTCATAATCTAATCTGACCAACAGAAAGGGGACTTATTGATACATAGTTTTGGGTTCAGCCATATGCTCGAGGCTACATTTAAATAAATATCAGAATTAAACACTCTGGACACTTTTGTCCATATCAAGTGCAAATGCAAAATAATGGGGTGCGACTTAACCTCTCCGGCTAGTTTAATCGAAAGGCTTTGCAGTGGCGACATAGGGGCAAGAACTTCCTTTTCAATACAAAACCAGGGAGGGGCTCTCTCAGGTGGAAGCGACCAATGAGCCAAACATCTAAGACCGAATACATTATAATCAAAATAAAAAAAACAAAATCTTGGGTAGGCCTAACCCACCTTTGTCAATCGGCATATGTAACTTATTGAAATTTAACCTGGGACGCTTACCATTCCAAATGAAGGACTTCGCTATGCTATCAAATTGCTTGAAATAAGAGAGGGGGACATCTACAGGGAGAGACTGTAGCAGGCAGTTGAATTTTGGAATACAATTCATTTTAATAACATTAACCTTCCCAATCATCGATAAGTGTAATGAAGCCCACCTGTCCACATCATTCGAAAACCTTTTTATTTAGGGATCAAAATGAACTCTGACTAAATCAGACAAATTTGCTGGGAATAAAATTCCCAAATACTTAATTCCCTGTTTGGGCCACTGGAAGGCACCCGGCTGGAAGGCCGTTACTGGACAGTACGCTGTCAAAGCCAAAGCTTCGGATTTAGACCAATTGACTTTGTATCCTGAGAATTTGGAAAAGGAGTTAATAATTCTGTGGAGGCAAGGCATAGATCTAGTAGGGTCGGAGATGAATAATAAAATATCATCTGCTTAAAGCAGAAGCTTATGCGCCACTCCTCCCACAATCACCGCTGGAAAATCATCCTCCTTTCTTATCGCGGCTACTAATGGTTCCAGGGCAAGACAGAACAATAATGGGGAAAGAGGGCAACCCTGCTGGGTGCCCCTATCCAGAGTAAAATAATCTGAAATTAACCCGTTTGTTTGTACCGCTGCTACAGGGTGTCAATAAAGTAACTTAATCTAACCAATAAATGTACTCCCGAACCCATACATTTCCAAAATCGTAAAAAGATAATCCAGTTCTACCATATCAAACGCCTTTTCAGCATCAAGTGAGATGGCAGCGACCGGAGATTGATAATTCGCTACTGACCACATGATATTGATGAGACGCCTAATATTATCAGAAGAGCTACGGCCTCGAATAAACCTCACCTGATCTATATGTATAAGTGATGTCATAACTTTAATTAATCGATTAGCCAGAATTTTGGACAACATTTTTACTTCTAACTGGATCAGGAAAATTGGGCGGTAACTTTTACACTCGCTTGGATCTTTGTCCTTTTTAAGAATCAGACTGATCCGGGCTTGCGTCATGGTTGGAGGAAGCTTTCTGCTCTTTAACGATTCCGTATAAACTTCTAACAAAAGTGGAGGCAGTTCTGTAGCATAAGATTTGAAAAACTCAGAGGAAAAGCCGTCAGGCCCCGGAGCCTTGCCTGTAGGCAAGGCCTTAATTACCTCATCAAGCTCCTCCAAGGTTATATCAGAATCAAGATAATTTTTTTGCTCAGTCATCAGTTTAGGGATATCTAATGGTTCCACAAAGGTCCTTAATATCTTCATCAGTAGACGAAGACGTGGAACTATAGAGATCAAAATAGAATTCTTTAAAAGCATTATTAATATCAATGGCTGAGGTAAATATTTCACCACCAGTAGATTTCACTGAGGGAATGGTAGAAAAAGACTCCCTCTGCTTTATATATCTAGCCAAACGTTTTCCTGCTTTGTCCCCCGACTCAAAGTATGACTGTCTTGCCTTGAATAACCAAAACTCCACTTTCCGTGACAAAATAGTATTATATCTATATTTAAATCGGGTCAATTCTCTGAGGCCATCAGATGACATACAGCGATTCAGCTCTGCCTCGGCACTTTTAATATTTCCTTCCAACTCCACAAGTTCTTGTGCTTTGGATTTTTTGGTGAATGAGTCATACTGTATGATCCGACCCCTAAGAACCGCCTTAAGTGCCTCCCAAGCCACGCCCACAGAGGATGCTGAGGACCAGTTGGTCTCCATATAAACATTGATTTCAGTCTTTAACATTTGTTGGAAATCAGGATTTTGCAAAAGGGACACATTAAGGCACCAACTATATGATTTCTTTTTCTCTGTATATGGCAACACCTCTAAACTCACCAGGGCATGATCTGAGACTAAGATACTGTATTTCCAATTGAGCAATCAACAACAGATGAAATGAGGGATTTGTATATTAAAAATAATCGATCCTGGAATAAATCTTATCGACTGATGAAAAAAATGTATAGTCCCTACCAGATGGGTTCAAAAGTCTCCAAATATCTGTAAGACCAAGATTTTTACACATCCTGTGAAGCGTCAATGTTGCTTGTTCCCTATCTGTCACTCACTCGACGTTGGTGTCGATGTAGTGACACTAGGGGTCACTCTTGGGAGCCCGAGACACCTCTGGTCTTTGATAAAAGGCCAATGAAAATTGGCGAGTGGTATTTGCATGCCACTCCCCCGAACATACGGGTATAAAAGGAGCTGGTATGCAACCACTCATTCAGATTTTCTCTTCGGAGCCGAACGGTCATGCTCATTGAGCTGAATACTACTGTTCATTCACCTGCTGGATCTGACGGCGCATTTCAGAGGCTTCTCCCTCCTCTGCACTGGTGCACTGCAGAGAACGCCCCTGGGCGTATATTTTCTGAAAGAGCATTTTTCCCCTCTAAAAGAGTATATATTTCTCTAAAAGAGCGCACACACGGAACGTCTTTTTAAAGACGCGTCTTTTTAAAGATGCTTTTCCGATTGTGTGTTATTCCTGGTTGTGCTCGTTATCTCTCGCCTTCTAACGGTCACGATCACTGTCTTTCGTGTCTGGGCACTGCTCACGCGGAGACAGCATTCGTGGATGGTCACATTCTCATTGCGAGAATGTGTCCATGGCAACGTTGCGGTCGCGGCTCGCCTTCGTAAGAAAGCGAGCCACCCCAGAGGCTCCTGCCTCGGTCCTTTTACCCACGGGTTTGAGGCCAGCGCGGCTAGCACTGGGGGCGATTTGGGGACCCCAATGGGACCGCCTCCACCGGGTATCCCCCCGCGGACCTCCCATTCCCCAGCACGCTCGTCTGCCCCGATCGGGCTTCCGGGTGAGTCCGCCGGCTCGTCTCACGGCAAGTTCGACCTCTTATTCGGAGCCCGCGAAAGTGATGAGCTCTCGAGCGCAGCATCGGAGAGCGGGCTCGTCCAGTCGGAAGCCTCGGCTGGGCTCCTCCCTTCGGGGTCGATCGCCCAGTCACAGGCTGACGCGGAGATGACGACATGCTTTCCCGGACAGCCGCGAGCGTCGGTTAGAGTGGATTTCACCGCTCTTCCCTGAACCCTCGCGGCTCTGTGATTGGTTCCTGGGCTCGCGGCGCCGCTCAAAGCCACGCCCCGCCCCGCCCCGTTCCTTTCTTCCCGGAAGTGCATGAAGAGCTGACAAGATCGCGGGAGGCACCTTTTACTGCCCGGTCCCGATCTTTTCAGCTTCCCCGCTCTCACTACCCTCGATGGCGGGGCGGCCAAGGGTTATTCGGCAATCCCCCGGTGGATAAAGGCGCTCGCGGTGCACCTATGCCCGCAGAGCGCCGCCACCTGGCGTGGGTGCCCAAAGCCCCCGTCCAAGGCCTGTAGGTTTACGTCGTCTCTGACGGTCAAAGCCTACGGCGCTGCTGGACAAGCCGCCTCCGCCCTGCACGCCATGGCTCTCCTGCAAGTCCGCCAAGGCGCTAAAGGAACTGCACGAGGGTAGTTCCGCCCCGGGATTGATGCAGGAACTGCGCTCGGCGACCGACCTCGCTCTCCGAGCGACGGAGGTCACGGCGCGGTCTCCCGGGCGGACGATGGCCACACTAGTGGTCCAGGAGCGCCACCTTTGGCTCAACCTGGTCGAGATGGGTGAGGCCGACAGGACACGATTCCTTGCTGCCCCCATTTTCCAGGCGGGCCTATTCGGCGACACTGTCGAGGACTTTGCCCAGCAGTTCTCGATGGTAGAGCAGTAGATGGATGCTAGCCGGCTTGTCCTGCCCCGGCGTGGCTCAAGATCCCCCCATCTACTCATCGCCGAGGGCGTCCCCCTGCGGTGACTGCACCGGCTCCGCCGCAGCCCGCCCCTCCGGCCCGGCCCCGGCGTGGAGCCCACCGCAGGAAGCCGACGCCACCCGTCTCACAGCCGGCACCGAAGAATCCACGGAGGTCTTCGAAGCGCCCCTGAGACGGGCGACCCAGGGACAACGAAACCCGCTGCTCTGGAGCTGGTAAGCAGATCTTCTTTTTGTTACCTTTTGCATTTAATTGCGTTGCATGCCCAAGTGGCTGCAGTACTCAAGAGCTCCGCAAGAGTGGTTTCCTTGTTCCCTGGGTCACATATTCGGTGTGTACGGCTGGCATCACGACCACCGTCCACCACTCCATTTGGCAGGTTGGCGCTCCAGCGGCGGTCTCCCGCCCTGAGCGCCCAGCTGTGGCACAAATCCGCCCCCGATGTGACAGTCTCCACGGGTCATGAGGACAGGCCTCTTCCTCCCCCGTCCCAGGCTGTTCCGGGGGTGGTCACAAGGAGCCAGGTAAGTGCTTCGATGTCCTCGGACTCAGCACAGCCACGATGTGGTGTGGCACCTCAAGCTCCGCCCCGCCGCGAGGCCCCACCCGCCGGTACATCCGATGACGTTGTCCCTTTGGTCCCCCTTGCGCGGAACTTGGGTGCATGGCTTGCGCTTTCCAGTCCGTCGCGAGGGCTGGTCCGGACCGTCCGACTCGGCTGCACGATTCACTTCGCTGGGCATCCGCCCAGGTCCAGCGGTGTCCACTTCACCTTGGTGAAGGATGGAAACGCTGCTACCTTGCGCGGAGATCGCTACCCTCCTACGGAAGGACGCGATAGAACCTGTCCCTCCAGCCGAGATGAAGAGGGGGTTTTACAGCCCCTACTTCATTGTACCGAAAAAGGCGGTGGGTTGCGGCCAATCTTGGACCTGCGAGTACTGAACCGGGCCTTACACAGACTCCCATTCAAGATGCTGACGCAAAGACGCATTCTAGCGAGCGTCCGGCATCAAGATTGGTTCGCGGCGGTAGACCCGAAGGATGCGTACTTTCACGTCTCGATCCTTCCTCGACACAGACCCTTCCTGCGGTTTGCGTTCGAGGGTCAGGCGTATCGGTACAAGTCCTCCCTTTCGGCCTGTCCCTGTCTCCTCGCATCTTTACAAAGATCGCAGAGGCTTCCCTTGCCCCGTTAAGGGAGGTGGGCATTCGCATTCTCAACTATCTCGACGACTGGCTAATCCTAGCTCACTCTCGAGACGGGTTATGCGCACACAGGGACCTGGTGCTCTCACACCTCAGCCGACTAGGGCTTCGGGTCAGCTGGGAAAAGAGCAAGCTCCTCCCGGTTCAGAGCATCTCTTTTCTCGGTTTGGAGTTGGACTCAGTCTCCTTGACGGCGCACCTTACGAACGAGCACGCCCAGTCGGTGCTGGCCTGTTTGAAGGCGTTCAAACAGAAAACAGCGGTTCCACTGAAACATTTTCAGAGGCTCCTGGGGCATATGGCGTCCTCGGCGGTGGCCACCCCGCTCAGGTTGATGCATATGAGGCCGCTTCAGCACTGGCTCCAGACTCGAGTCCCGAGACGGGCATGGCGCCACGGGACACACCGCGTGGCCATTACGTCGGTCTGTCACCGTCTTTTCAGCCCTTGGACCGACCTCTCGTTTCCACGAGCAGGTGTTCTGCTAGAACTGGTCTCCAGGCGCGTCGTGGTCACGACAGACGCCTCCAAAATGGGCTGGGGCGCTGTTGGCAACGGGCACGCAGCTGCCGGCCTCTAGACGGGTCCGCAGCTGCGTTGGCACATCAACTAGAGGAATGTGTGACTTATATTGGTCACTTGGTAGGAATGAAGAATACTGACTTGTGAGATTGCACTCTGGGTAAGGGCCATAGAAGTGAGACTGTAAAAAGTCTCAAAGGGGGTAATATATAGTATATTTTTATATCAAATATAGAAATAAAGGTACTAATGCAGAAAAAGTTTGGGCATTGTGTAGGCCAGAAACCTGTACATGTGACTGCGTGACTACATGGCTATGCTATGGGAAATACACATATGTTGTTTTTAACTTAGGTAATGCGAAACACACATATGTTGTTTTTGACTTAGGTAAAGCGCACTCAGCAAGGTTAATGTACACTCAGCAATATTATATTTACACTGGAAGACACAGCCAAGATATTCTAGTATGTTTAGATTGTTATATTCCATATACTTAGAATGTATACTTTCATTATAAATTAGTTTAAAAGTTTTTTTTTTTTTTTTTTTAAATAAGCTAAGTGTTGAGATTCCACAGTTAAAAAAGAAGTCAGATGGTCTGATAAATAGTGGCAAGCAGAGACAGGTGGGGAAGCAAGCCCACTGGTTAAGATAACAAGAACGTATGATTAGTGGCTCAAAAAGAGATAGAAATGTATAAGAATGAGAGTTTGGAACTGGGAAGACAGAACGGACAGCTGGCCTTCTCAAGTTTGTTGGTTTACTCAATAAACTTTAACCTTTGACGTCTAGAACCCCTGGCTCTGAGAATTTCCTTGCATAGAGGGAAATAATCTTCAACATTCCACAACAGGGTGAGCATTTGCGGCATCTTTCGGGCTGTGCGACTAAACCTCCTACTGCACTGCAAACAGCGCAAATATGCTGTTCAAGCACCACAACCATGGCATCTTTAAGGCCATATGACAAACTCCAACTACACAGTAAACAGCATGAACTGTTCACATGAAAATACAGACTCTTCCTGTTAACGCCGTGTGATCCCGTGTTCGAAGATTCAGCCCTTTTCGCATAGGGAGTTTCCTTAAATGCATCATATATCACTTCCACAAGAATCTAGTGTCCTACCGTCGTGTGCCATACGGGCACACGCCTACAGATTCAGCCGCTCGCAGCTCTGAGCAAGCTCAAAATAATACAGCTAAAATATTCTCACACGAATCGCACGCTCTCCCATTGAATGCTGTGTGGTCCCGCACCTGAGGATTCAGCCCATTCATATCGCAAACGCACATGCAAGCATGTACCCTGACATTGCCTCTAACAACGGCATTTATTTTCAGTTTCAATCTGCCAACTCCCATCCAGCCATCCAGCCCTTCCAATTGCTAGCACACTATCTCCATTACAGAGGATCCCACTTAAATCCGGCATCTCAAAATACTCAAGCCATTTCTTCCATGTCGGTGCCGCAACCGCAGCAGCCCAAAGGCCTGCTTGAGAACCAAATCCGCTCACTAGGCCGGTGGTCATCTGATGCATTCAGTAGTTACATATGTACAAACCATCTCCAAATCAAGAAAGCGCACCTTGCCCTAATAAAATAAAAAAGGGGGAAGGGGCCGCTCGCTTTACCTTGTCTATATTTTGGGGGCTTTCCCGTTCGGATGCTGCGAGGGCCTACCCCGGCCAGCCTAGAAGCCCTCCCATCCGTACCGCTGCAAAGGCCCTCCCACTTCCAAGGGCCGTCCCATTCAAATCACAGTGAGGGTCCTCCCGTTCAGATGATTTTGTGTCTTATTTCTTCCAACACATCACTTCCATGCCTCACAAGGCTATTATGCCAGCGACATGCTGTTCCATTTCTTGGCTTCTTTTGGGGGGCATTCAAGCTCAGGTAAAGTCTCGAGCCCTCTGGCAGGGACAGCAAGCCACATATGTTTACGCTATCCTCACTGCAGGATTACATTAATTTGCGAACTACTGAAATGGTGTTTTATTAACAAAATTCGGGAGGAGCAAGTTCATTTAATCTGACCAATCACACAGCCAGAGTAAGAGTATATAAACAGCTGCTTACCTCTAAGTAGCATTGAGAGTTTCCGGCATCCCACCACCACCCCATTTCCTCCTATCTATTCCATCAATACTAATCTAGTTTAATGTGATTTCAGGTCAAGTCTCGAGCCTCGAGTCCTTCGCCAGGGACAGCAAGCCACATATGTTTATGCTATCCTCACTGCAGCATTACATTAACTTGCGAACTACTGAAATACTTTTTAATGCACTCAAAATATAATCTTGCGTGTGCAGAAAATGTTTGTGTGTTCAAAATAAAATCATGCACGCTCAAAATATAATTTTGCGTGCACAGAATTGTGGCACATATATAACTCCATAATTTACCACCGCAACGCACATCAGCATGCCCCAGAGACAGGATAACCAGAGCTCTGGGGTAGGGCAGAGCGCGTGACTCAACACACATTTGATATCTCATTATTTTACTTTAAGTACTCTATGTACAGTTGTTTAGGCTATTACTAGTCTATTTGTGTTTTTTAAGAAAGACAAGCTACATTGATCTAACTAAAGTAACGATGAGGAGCCATCCATTGTGGTTAAGGCCCTATTATTAGGCTACCAATGACAATTAACAATGGAAGAACTGTTACAGGCTGAACATTCAAGGGCAAGTACAAATTGTCGAATGAAGGGGTTTAAAATCTGCACCTCCATGAATTTTGGACAAATTACAGACAAAGTTTTCCTCATGTTCTAACAAACTGTCCCTGTTTACCTTCAGATATTTTTAAGATATGACTTACTATAAATTATTAAGAGCCTGATGAAAGGAAAACAATTATTGGAAAGGACACACACATGTTTGCTGGAAGCACAGTCCCAGCTCAGTAAAGTGTCTCACCCATACTGTGGGTACCGTCAGAATATTATAACTAGCCCTATTAAAATAAGGTCTTATTTAAATTAAGTTAATTTAGTTTGATTTCCCATAGCATTTTGAAATAAAACACTTGTAAAATTCAAAAAGTTCCAGATTTCCAATGTAAACATGAAATGCAATTTTGTCATTCTGTTAATTAGTAATTAATTGCAATTATGAAACCAACCAATTTTGAGCTTGTGGGTGAGCTTGGTACCACAGCCACCACTGAAGGTCATTTTGGGACCCAGGAAAAACCCTGGTTGTGCCATAGTGAATGGGTGTTTTGAAATTGTGAAGTTGCCTTGTAGGGTTGGATTAGGTCTTGTTGTGGTGTTAGACATTAAGATAGAAGGCCTACTAGTATCAAGTGCGTGCACTATACAGTATGTCCAGGGACAAATCAAGGTGCCACGGGCACGGGGCTCCCTGGGCTTAAACATCAATTTGTCTGTTCATTAATGCAGCCCTGGCCATGACATCAAAATCTCACTCCAGCCTGGTATCCAAAGTTGGCAACCCTACTTTAAAATAATGGTCCAAATCATTAGTAATTCCTTCATGTTTATGTGGTAACACTTGAATCATTACTTAGCCTATGCGTTACTAAACTTATTTAAAAAAGACTTACAGCAATATCAAACATGTCGAAGTTAATCATTTGTAATGAACAGAAGCGATATACCAAGGAATACACAGGTTGGGCACATACATCCCTATATTTCTGTAAGGTAATCTGATGATACTCTACCAAAAACTGTAGACTTGATTTAGCGAGCTGTTATGTTCTTAAATTAACTTCCACGAAGAACACACATGAGCCGTATGTTTCTCTGATGGCATATTTCATGGTCATGTTCACAATAAAAACATAATAGCTTACATTTTAGACACATGTTAATGTTTTGATTAGTAATTAATTAGTAGTTATTTTAAATTAGCCATAGTAAGTTAATAGTTCTCAGTGAAGCCAATCAAATTCAGTAATTACTTATTACCTAACATTTAACTACCTCAGTCATCAATTTGCAATTACTTACTTACTGATTGGTTAATTGTGTTTCCATATTAGTTAATAGTAGTAACTAAAGTGTTAATGTAGTACTACTCATTTGTCCTGCATTCATTCTTGTATAGTTACCTATTAATTTATACACTTAAGCTGCGCTGTCCATGTACTTAATGAATGAATGCGTGTCCTTGAATGAACGGAGTTTTCCTTTCCACCATTTACTTGAACCACTCGCAATGGTATGAACCATTTTAGGGGTGGCCCAGATTAGTCAGGACTAGCAGATTGGTGATTTATATCGATTTATTATATAAAAAATAAATAAATAAATTCAGAAATCACTTTGGTGGCAATAAAATAAACTAATAATAAATAAATACATAAAAACAAGCGGGGCAGCGGGCCAAATCAGTCACCAGGCCACCGGATTCGCCCTGCTTCTCCCAATGGCCAGTCCGGGCCTGGGGACCACAGCAAATTTAATTTTTCCTTACCCGTTTGCTCCAACATCAAAAAAAAAAAAAAAAAAAAAAAAAAAAATCAAAGATTATGGTTTCAAAGCTTTGCAAAAGAAGATATAAATATACAGCGCAGGATAACAGTGGTAAAAAGAGAGAAATTCCATGTTAGAAGCCTCGTCGCAGATTCGCAGCTATGGTAGCTGATTTTTTTTTTTTTTTTTACAAACTTATTCCAGGGTAATATACAGTACAATGTTATAAATTTACACTAAACATTTTTAACATTGGAAATATAAAAAAGTTGGCTACATTTACGTTGTTCAAGAAGGCGGAAACACGTCAAAACAGGTCTGTCCGTATTTTACGTATGTAAATTTGACGTCTTCGGATAACTGACGTCATCGCGTGATTTAGCTACTTGTAGTGACATTTCAGATCCTTTGGCTACTTCCAATGAGAAATTGCTGGCAACACTGCTTACACTGCGTTCCAAACGGAATAAATCTCCCTCAGAAGGGCACTTCAAAGGGAGAACAATCATATTAGCCATGCTGTAAGATCGCTTCAAACAGAATGACTAAAGGTAAGTTCCGAATGACGGTAATTTTGAGCCCCACAGCTTTCAGCCCTACAAAGCTCTCAAAGTGGAAAGTAAAGTCTTCGAAGGGAACAGGGGACAGGGCATCTCTTACTCACTCACTCAGTGGGCGTTTTCCAAACGGCTTTTTTGCACATCGGGAAGTGGACGCCACTCGAAGAGTCCTTCCAAACAAAAGTCAGAAAGTTTTTTTTTTTTTTTTTCACAAAGGGCCCTTTTACAAGACATTAAGTGAAGGGTACATTCAAACTGTTATGCCAAGCCCACATCAAGAGTTTTGTCCTTTGTAGTGAGTAGGGCATAGGGATGATCACTTTCGATTGGAATCGCTCGTACGCACGCACGCACGCGCGCACGCACACACACACACACACACACACACACACACACTCACTAAGGCCAGGCCAGGCCAGGCCAAAGTTGAAGACACACTTGAATCAAAACAGACTCCATTGAACATCAGACGAACACAACATACAACACATGTGAAGTGCCACACACTGCAGAAATCGATTCGAACAGACGCGCGTCTACTAATCTAAACCAGTTTAACTACCTGTACAGGCCAGGAGAAACGTGGTGAGTTTCTGTTAATATATCTGTTTGTTATATTGCATGCAATAACACTTCATACGCGTTTCATGTGGCGTTTATAAATGTTTATTAATAAACGCCGTGTATTTATATGTGATTTGATGACGTGTTATTTACTCCGTTAATGTATTTACTCATGCATTTCTGAATATACGATTGGTTTACTGAATATATCAGAGGTTGTCAATGTTACAGGCCAAACAATGATTTAATCTTCATTTGTAATCAGTGATGGGCACAAATACATGAAAATGTATTTAAAATAAGAATACAAAATACCTCAGTTTAAATGCATCAAAATAAAATACCAAATACTGTGTGGAAAAATGTACCAAAATAAAATACACTAATTTGTATATTGAAAATACACACAAAAAAATGTCAAATTGGCCATTCAATTAAGTATCACTATTAGGTATTATATAAGCTTATGTTTATATTATATAAAATAATATAAGACCCAAGTATTAAATGTAAAATATTTTACACATTTATAGTCATGTTGTACAAAGATCTGGGCAGCAGAAAAGTTTTTCTTTTAATAGTCTGTCATGAGATGACATATGCCACACAAACATACTTGTTAACTCCAAAGAGCAATAGGCTTTGCATCCAAATGCAGGTTCAGTCAGCTTTCACAAGGTTATATTTTAAAAAGGTCCAAAACTGGAAAATTTACATGTGGTAATTTTTTCTGACATTAGTTGATTTCGCAAAAGTACCAGTTCTCACAGTATGGAGCTCTCTCTCTCCCATCCTGTGTCTTTTCTGCTGCAATACAAAAGTAGTGATCGTGAAGATGGAGTAACTTTTCCTTGTGAAAGCATGTGATCATTTATTTATCCAATCAAGGCTCGTCAGTGAGTAAAGAAATGCGTCCAATAAAAACAGACTGTCGTGGGTCATTTAGTGCAAAAAAAGCTTGGTGACAGAATCTGAGTGTGATGAAAACATTCACATCACCTTGACGTCTTGTCTGTTCTTCAGTAAAAGAAGCTCATTTGTCACTTTACGAGGACACAAGACCCCGCCTCAGTAACAGTTTTTTCAGTCTTTGAAGCCATTAACTCAACAGGGAACCCAACAGTCAAGTGATTAACACCTCCCGCTGAGAGACGCTAATACGTGCCCTGTCTCCCTCTGCCTGGCCGGTGATTGTTACTGAAGCTAACACCTGAAAATAATTGGAAAAATCAGCTAGTGAGACACCGCTTTAACACTAACAACCGATTAGCTAGCAAGATTGACTTGTTAGCGCTAATGTCCAATGCTGATGCTAACGCTATTTTATTCCTTAATGTTAACTGAAGGCAAATCTGAATGATGTTCCATTTTAGCTTGTTAGCTAGCGATCTAGTTAACTATAGCTAGTGAACTCGCTAACGATAGTTAGACTAGCTCGCTAGCTGGCTGCTGACTAGTTTTGATTTCCTCACTGTTGACACATTGCATTGCCTGGCGAGAAGTGTCATAGCTACCTTTTTTTTGTTGTTGGATTTTTCTCCCAATTTGGAATGCCCAATTCCCAATGTGCTTTTTAAGTTCTCGTGGTCGCGTAGTGATTCACCTCAGTCCGGGTGGCGGAGGACAAATCCCAGTTGCCTCCGCATCTGAGACCATCAACCCGCACATCTTATCATGTGGCTTGTTGAGCGCCTTGCCACGGAGACATAGCGCGTGTGGAGGCTTCACGCCATCCATCGCGGCAACCATGCTCAACTCGCCACGCGCCCCACCGAGAACGAACCATCGCATCCTCACCTTATCTTACTCCCTATTTCATTGCAGGAACGCAGAAACTTTGCTCACCCAATGCTAGATGTTGCCGTTCTCTCTGACATCTGACATTTCAAATACACATATCTGAAATACTGCCCATCACTGTTTGTAATTAGACTTCATTATCACAACACAACAGTAATAACACTAAATCGTAATGTTTCCATAGTACTTTAAACAGAAGCTCCGCCAACAATATAATCACGGTTTATTGGAACAATATTACAGCCACTAAAGTGTACCATGGTAATACTATGCCTATATGGTTCCCACAGTCATGGAAAACCTGAGAATGTCAGAAGTTTGGAGATTGTGATTTCCAGGCTTGGAAAATTCATGTAAATCACTGTAGTAAAATCACAAACTCGTGGAAATTTCAGCTTTAAAATATTTTGTTGGCTAGGAATTTCTCATTGTGAATGTAATATATAATTCATGAAACTTCATAAGTCATACCATGTTTTTGGACATCTTAGCGTATTAAGTACAATGTTGTATGAATATGATAATTGAATCAAATGACCATGGCATTACCATTTGACACCAATACTGTATCATTGTTTGGTTACAGTACGTTATTGTAAGGGGAGTGTCTCAACAATACATTTTGAGCTCTTAAGTATTCACTGAAAAGTAAAAGGCTTAATGTACAGTGAGCCAGTCATTATCACAAAATAAAGCCAGACAAGGTAATCAGGACCCCAACGCAAATCAGACTATTACAAATAATGGATATTCTATATTTATTTGAGTGTAAGTGATTCTATTATGTGAGAAGAAAGAGAATGTTAGGAGAGAATGAAACTAGCACAGTTATGCAGGAAATCACTTGCCTGCGACAACAGTCAATTATGCAGTTTAGCACCCTTATAAACAAATATTTAACAACATAGTGCCGTGATTGACCTATCACATTCAAATATTCCAGAGAGCTGTGATGTTTTGTTTTCTGTAGGTGATGGCGCAGGAGTGTGTGGTGAAGTATGAGCCAGTGGCAGAGATCGGAGGCGGTGCGTACGGTACGGTCTATAAAGCTCGTGATAAAGACAGCGGACAGTTTGTGGCTTTGAAGAGTGTGAGAGTGCAGACCAATCAGGATGGACTTCCTCTGTCTACGGTCCGAGAGGTCGCCCTGCTCAGACGGCTTGAGCAGTTTGACCACCCTAACATTGTCAGGTAAGAAAATACATGTTCTAATCAATCAATAAGGTATTGATATTGAGAGGTTGTTATATTGTGAATATAGTCACAATCCACGGCTCAACAATGTTGAACGTTCAGTGGAGTATATTCACAATATAACACAACCTCAAGTGCCTTATTGCTTTTGTAAATGCTTATTCTGTCATGATGGTTGCTCTCTTCCATGCGTTTCTAAGGAATGGGGATTTACTCCAATTCAAACTGGATGCAAAAGCACGTTAAAGTGATCATAAAAGTAGTCCATGCACCTTGTACGCTATATTCCAGTTCCATGGAAAAAAGCAACCGGTGCAATTCTCCTTTTGTGCCTTGCAGAAGAAACTCGTATGGGTTTGGAAAGATGATGGTGTGACAGAATTTTAGTTTTTGAGTAAAATGATTTATTGATTGGTTGCAGTGATGTAGCTGGAGAACAGTTGTTTCACATCATAGCTGTTACTAAATTCCCAGAAAACACAAAATGTTTTTACTAGTGCCTGACCGATATTATCGGCCGATATTAGCCTTTCACTGATATATCGTATCAGCGTATATGTTTACCGATATGCGCCAATATGAAAACTTTTTTGCAGAACACATAATGCAGAAAAGAATGCTTTAGAATTGGTGTCATTACGTAGTTTGTCCAGCAGAGCACGCTCCGACTCCATTGTTTAAAGAGCTGACTCTGAGCTGACTGTGGCTCTGCAGACAGGGCGGCGATAAGCTGCGTGTCTTCACGGTAAGTTGCTAACTAGTTTGTGAAATACATACTGGAAAGTTAATAAACAATGACCCCATAATTTTCCCTTTTCAATATTACTAATATAATGTTAACCCTGTCCCTGACATCCATGTCACTCATGTTTATCTTTGCTATTGTTTGCTATGTTAGCCAGCTATATTTTGTCAGTGCAGTCAGTAATGTAGCAGATTGAAACGTCTGTCTTTTACTCTCCGTGACAACGAGCTTATAGCTAACTAGCTAATCACGTAGCTACTTTCATTGTTGTCAGCTGAGTGGAAACTAATGAGTAAACATGTATTCACCAAACTGTTTTGTTCAGGATTCACAGTTTGGTACCCCCTTCAACCGAACAATTCCAGTCGTTGCGTTTATAAAACGTAATATTTAAAAGTCTGGTTTTCTACCATTGAAAGTTTCCCTGAACTTGTATAGCAGAATACGGTGTAACACCACTGCCGCTGTTTATCTAGACTCGGCAGTATTAATATAGTCAGCATTTGACTGATACTTAACAGTAATACTAATGTTTATTTAGCTATTTATTTTATTTTTATTTATTTATTTTAATGGTCAGCATTTGACTGATACTAAACAGTAATACTGATGTTTATTTTGCTATTTATTTTATTTTTATTTATTCTTTATTTAATGGTCAGCATTTGACTTAAACACCAGTACTGTATGTTTAGTATAAGTCAATTGCTGACCATTAAAATAAAGAATAAATAAAAATAAAATAAATAGCTAAATAAACATCAGTACTGTATGTTTAGTATATTTAGCTATTTATTTTATTTTTATTTATTATTTTAATGGTCAGCATTTGACTGATACTAAACAGTAATACTGATGTTTATTTAGCTATTTATTTTATTTTTTATTTATTATTTATTCTAATGGGCAGCATTTGACTAATACTAAACAGTACTGATGTTTATTTAGCTATTTATTGTATTTTTATTTATTCTTTATTTTTTCCTCAGTGTTCATTTCTAGAATTTGTTGACAATGTATAATAATAATGTCATATTCTTCGATAGAAATATTTGTTTAAGAAAGCAGCCTTCTGAGAACCTTTTCATAGTCATATCGGTGCAAAATCGGTGAAAAATCCACATAGAAAAGGTCTGTTTTCATTCCAGCTCAAAAATTAACCATATCGGGCACCATACCGGTAATCTGTTAATTTTCCCTCTCTAAAATCAGTAATGTTTCTTGAAAATGTTTCTTTAAGTAGCCACAAAACGTAAATACATGTTTTTAATAAAACGAGAACAAACAGAAACTTTTGTTTCAAAAACGTTTTATTTAGGGGTTAAAATAACGTAATTTGGACATTTGAAAACGACATTTAAAATATGTCATCAATATACTGCACAGGCCAAGTTACAACATTTATGGGATGTTATTGGTCTATGTTTTATTTTACTTAAGTAAATGGTGATTATTCATAATGTAGGGCTTTACTGGTTGTTTAGATCAGTGTAACTATCAGAAATAATTATTTAGTTATTAATTAATATTTAAATTAATTAATTGAATCTAACTCATTAAAACCTCATATGGGGCTCCAGTAAATGTAGTGCGCTACGTTTAGGAGCGGGTTTGGTTATTAGCAATAATTAATAATAATCAAAGACAATTATTAATTATTAAAATCAATAGAACATTGATGAGAATCAATGTTAGCTTTTTAATCCTTTAAATCAACAATTATCAAAGATAATCATTAATGGTTAACATCAATGAAACATTAATTAAAATTAACACTAGCTTATTGATCATTCAAATTCAACAATCATCAAAGATAATTATCAATTATCAAAAATCAACAGAATATTAATAAGGATTAACATTGACGGGGCACCACCCCGGAATCAGGGACTAATAACCAGATAGTATAACAGTCTCAATATTAGATTGTTTTCTTAGGAAAATCGACATCTGAAGAATATCGATTTTCGGGAAAAAAACAATGAATGAAGGCTTGAATCCGAGCACTGACATCCCGTCAGCATGACACAGGCGTATGCAGAACAAACCAAAACACTTCTCTTTGTAATATAAACAAAGTTTATTTATGCAGTAATATCAATTAATAATTAATACAATGCAGTCAATAAACTTCCGACTTACAACTACAAACTAAACAGTGATATGATTAGATGAAATCAAAATTAGGAAATCAAAATAATCCTGTAACACATGAGGGTGTGTGTGTGTGTGTGTGTGTGTGTGAGAGAGTGAGCGAGCGAGTGTGTGTGTGTGTGTGTGTAAGGAGGGACGCGCACAAAATGGCGGATGTGACCCTCATGGAGAGTATGTCACGCGAGACTTCCGGTCGGGGAATATGGCCGTGAATGTGGGCGGAGAGAAACCAGTCAATGGCGTCTACCAGTTACCACGTGTATCCGCTTGTACAATAGCTTAGGGACAAAGCTGGGCTTTAGCCAAAAATGTGTGCCAGAATGTTTGTGAGGGGTCGCGTGTGTGTGTGGTTAGTACGAGAGAGAGAGAATTAAGTGACGGCCCCAAAGCCGATTTCGCGATCACGGGAGAGAAAGCAGCTGTTAGTTTATCACTGAGACGCGTGGACGGCTCGTAAACAGTCCCGTGTTCTTTGATTCTTTAATGGATAAACTCAGTTTGCTGGTCTCACCCGTGATGGCGGAAATGCACAACAGCCCACTGTGGTTGGACCACAATACAACAAATCTCATTCGTGATAATTAATACCTTGAGTATTAATAATGAGCGGACATGGCGGTCCGTAAACTGTACAAGCAAAAACCTTGAAACACAAGAATAACACGCTATAATATTCTATCTCTGCCCAGACGTAAACCTCTTACTTGAATCGTATGAGGACGTAGAATGTGTGTTCATCCGTCCTTTAACTCCGACCCGGTTCCTTGAGGCTCGGGTGATGACGGGAGGCCGTTTCCTCGCTCTGTTGGCGGGCACGGCTGCTGATTCTCGGCGGGCTGGCGGAGAACTCAGAAATGTCGACTTGATTGAAGATGGAAGAGAAATCTTTAATCTCTTCACTTCTGCTGGCAAACGGATGAAGATGCGGATTGCTCGGCGGTCTCCTTCGTATCCGTTAGAGTGTTCGGTTGAACACAGAGTAATCTCAACTCGTCCAGCGAGATGGAGATTGTATGGCCACAGTTTCAAGTCGGACGTTACTTCCTTGTGCCACGAAGCTGCACCAGAGAGCAGCGATGAGCTGCGTCTACACCCGGCAAGCAAAGTTGCTGGAAGCAAATCCCGGAAGCATTTCAGAGGTATTTCTACTCCTGATGATGTCATGGTTTGAGGGACGTTCTGTTGTGTGCCTCATCCAATAGGAGTTGAGAGTTTGATCCTTTAGTGAGCAAGGCTTCATGGGATTTGTAGTCTGTTTTGGACTCCCTTTGTTTGATTTTGGCACGATTTTTATCAGTAAGATTTACGACTTGGTATGTGGGGGCTTGAGTTAGGTTTTTACGACTGTGTTAGGCCTGCCTTTTCTTCTATCTGAATACATGAGGCCCAACAATAATATTTTACCTTGTGACTGGAAGATAATTTTTTAATAGCCATACGCAACATATATTTGGCCAGAGGACACGCTCGAGACTTATCCATCTGCAGGGCCATACTTCAACTTCAGGACTGTGTTGGAGTTGTGCCCGTACAGTGAAATTTTGGTCTTGAGTTCATTTCGTGCTACAGGTATGTAAATCCCAATTTTGTCTTTACTTACCGTAGTGTCAATTTTTTCTGAATATAAAAAAAGAAACTGTACATTTTTATTATCTCATTTTTAGATCAGGGGTCGGCAACCTTTTTGACATGGAGCACGAGGACATAGAAAGCACAAAAGATGTTGTCCACCTGGACAGAAGCCTTTTCCAGTTCCACTTAGACCACACCAGACTTCTCTCTGCCTGTAAATGGAAGGCTGTCTACTTAGATGTTACATTCTTCTCAGACTTAGATGGACAGTTAAGGGCATATGTTTACACACCCCTTTCAGAATCTATACAAATATAAGAGATAAAAGATCATACATTTTTAGTACTGCCCTTCAGTATCTACAAAAAAGATATTTACATATATCTCACAAGGCAAAATAATGACAATTTACACAAATAATCCTGTTCAAAAGTTTACATTCCCTTGGTTCGTAATATAGTGTTATTCCTTGAGCATCAGTGAATGTTCCCACCTTTTGTAATAGTTGTGTATGAGTCCCTCAATAGTTTTAAGTGTCAAAGTTGGATCTCTGCATCATTTTCACATAATGCGCCAGAGAAACTAGTGCACAGCCATCTTTAAAATGTTATCTTTGAACTTCCGGTCTAGCGGTTGCGATATTGATATCTATAGTGTTGATGTCAAAGTGTAATTAGCTGGCGAAGTGGATTTACAGGTTGTTGATTTTCCATAAGTTATCATGAGTATTTTAAAGGGGTCATGACATACTCATTTTTTATTTTTATTTTTTATAATTTTATTATCTTCCCTGAGGTCCACTTAAAATGTTAATAAAGTTTGTTTGCACCAAACAGTCATAATTTAGTCATATGTAATAATTTTCCACCCTGTCTCTGGCCCTCTGTCTGAAGCATTCAGTTTTAAGCTGCCTGGCCCTTTAAGTGTAAACGCCCACTGTTGTGATTGGCTAACATCACGCAGCCCTACCAATACATGCATATTTGAAACACAATTCAAAGAAAATGAACCAACTCCGCACAACATTAAAACTACATTTCAGGGTTAACACACAACGTTCACCCAACACATTTTGTTTGAATTTATCAAACTGTTCACTCAAATACAGCATAAACTATCAGTCTTGACATATAAAATATTCATGAATGAAATTAGTTACTTAGTTTTCCGTTCAGTAGTCCAATTTTACCTGCCCCATCTTTTAATAGCATTTCCTTTTCAAAGCTTGAATAATATTGTGACTGTTTCACAAGCAATTCACACTGACATCTTCTGAATACACACGTATTACAGTCCACGTGATGTTGGGTGCTTCAACAGGCCAATGCAGAGACACTGGTCTACACATTTTCCCGGTTTGTTTACACACACATCGCCAGAAACGCATCAAAACAATCACAGATGGGTGCAAAAACGGTCCAGGACGCCATCCAAACAGCACAACATCAAGACAGTGCAGCTGAAAGAAACACAATTGGGGATCCTTTTTAGAGTTATAACTTGACATTGCGTCTTTTAAAAGTGGCACGAGATGTATGGTGATGGTCAAAGCCATTAGTATAGTGCACGTTTATGTAGAAAAACATTTAAATCCAGACAGTCACGTGAAGGTGTCCTGTGTAAGTCCACTTTGGATGAATCTCCCATGACAGGCCCATCTCTCTCCTCTTCACCTGTGTGACTGACTGAGCACCAGTGGGCCGGGCCAAGGGTGCAGTGATGGAAAAATAGGCATTGCATATGCAAAAGTATTTTGTCCTTGTGATGTCACATGTTCCACAAATTCCAAATGAGCCATTTTTGCAGCTTGGTTTAAATAAGTTCTCTTTTTCTCATTTTCAGTTCTGAAACTTAAAGTATGTTTTATAGTACAATGTCCTCTTATATGCATACCTGCAAACTAGTCGCCTTTTGGTGGAATTCACCATTTTTTATTAAAAGTTTTTATTGATTCCATATATATATATATAAAATAAAAAAAATAACAGAATATTTGGAATTATACATTATATTATTTACAGCCCTTCCTCCCGAACATTAACCACCCCACCCAACACAGACAGATATCCCAGTGATCAAATACAATTGACAAAGACACACAAACAGAAGAAAATATTTAGAAATACATTTAAAAAATATATATGTTCAAAAACAAAAAGGCTACAACATACACATTTAAAACAATACATCTCCCTCCACTGCCCCTCCGCGAGAGCCCTCCAAAAAGGCCAAATAGCTGTCCCACCTCCTGATGAACATATCCATTTTGTCTAGCCTTCTATATGACAACTCTTCCCAAGCTGCCACCCTGCCCATCTCCTCGCACCACTCACGAAACGAGGGGGCTCCAGCTGACTTCCATCCTCTAAGGACAACCTGTCTGCCCACCATAACACCGGCCAGGATCCAATTCTTCATGTACTTATCTCCTACATCAATGACCCCCGGCTGGAAGGCCGTTACTGGAAAGTACGCTGTCAAAGCCAAAGCTTCAGATTTAGACCAAATGACTTTGTATCCTGAGAACTTGGAAAAGGAATTAATAATTCTGTGGAGGCAAGGCATAGATCTAGTGGGGTTGGAGACGAATAATAAAATATCATCTGCGTAAAGCAGAAGCTTATGCGTCACACCTCCCGCAACCACCCCTGGAAAATCATCCTCCTTTCTTATCGCGGCTGCTAATGGTTCCAGGGCAAGACAGAACAACAATGGGGAAAGAGGGCAACCCTGCTGAGTGCCCCTATTCAGAGTAAAATAATCTGAAATTAATCCATTTGTTTGTACCACTGCTACAGGATGTTTATAAAGTAACTTAATCCATCCAATAAATGTACTCCCGAACCCATACCTTTACAAAATCTTAAAAAGATAATCCCATTCTACCATATCAAACGCCTTTTCGGCATCAAGTAAGATGGCAGCGACCGGAGACTGATCATTCACTACTGACCACATGATATTGATGAGACGCCTGATGTTATCAGAAGAGCTGTGGCCCCAAATAAACCCCACCTGATCTATATGTATAAGAGGTGTCATAACCTTACTTAATCGGTTTGTCAAAAATTTTGGCTCAATTTTTACATCTAGTTGGATCAGGGAGATTGAATGGTAACTTTTACACTCGCTTGGATCTTTGTCCTTTTTAAGAATCAGACTGATCTGGGCTTGTGTCATGGTTGGTGGAAGCTTTCCATTCTTTAACTATTCAGTATAAACTTCTAACAAAAGTGGAGCCAGTTCTGTAGCATAGGATATTAATAATTCTGCAGCAAAGCCATCTTGCCCCGGAGCCTTGCCAGTAGGTAGGGACTTAATTACCTTGTCAAGCTCCTCCAAGGTTATTTCAGAATCAAGAGAGTTTTTTTGCTCAGTTGTTAGTTTAGGAAGATCTAATGGTTCCACAGTTTCTAATATCTTCATCGGTAGACGAAGATGTGGAACTATAAAGATCAATATGGAACTCTTTAAAGGCATTATTAATATCAATGGCCGATGTAAAAATTTCACCACCAGCAAATTTCACTGAGGGAATGGTAGAAAGAGACTCTCTCTGCTTTATATATCTAGCCAAAAGCTTCCCTGCTTTGTCCCCTGACTCAAAGTATGACTGTCTTGCCCTGAATAATCAATACTCCACTTTCCACGACAAAATAATATTATATCTATATTTCAATCGGGTCAATTTTCTGAGGCCATCAGATGACATACGGCGCTTCAGCTCTGCCTCTGCACTTTTAATATTTCCTTCCAACTCCACGAGATCTTGTGCCTTGGATTTTTTGATGAATGAGGCATACTGTATGATCCGGCCCCTAAGATCCACCTTAAGTGCCTCCCAAGCCACGCCCACAGAGGATACCGAGGACCACTTGGTCTCCATATAAACATTGATTTCAGTCTTTAACATTTGTTGGAAATCAGGATTTTGCAAAAGGGATACATTAACGCACCAACTCTACGATTTCTTTTTCTCTATATGTGGCAACACCTATAAACTCATCAGGGCGTGATCCGAGGCCAAAATGTTTCCAATTGAGCAATCAACAACAGATGAAATGAGGGATTTGGATATACAAAAAAAAAATCTATTCTAGAATAAATCATATCGACTGATGAAAAAAATGTATAGTCCCTGCCAGATGGGTTCAAAAGTCTCCAAATATCTAAGATTTTTACACATCCTGTGAAGTGTCAATGTTGCTCTATGGAGCTTACACACTTTTGCTTCACTATGATCAAGGACTGAGTCTATCAAAAGATTAAAGTCTCCTCCCAATATTATATCATGAGGGGTGCCAGCGGTTTGCATCATCCCTTCAAGATCTATAAAGAAGCCCTGATCATCAAAGTTAGGTGCATAAATGTTAGCCAAAATCAGACTTTGCCCCTGAATTTCTGCTAAAACAATAATGACTCTCCCTAATTTATCTTTAATCTGTTTGAGACATTTAAATTGTAAATGTTTATTTACTAATATAATGACTCACTTGCTCTTACTTGAGCCTGTACTAAAGGAAACATGTCCACCCCATATCTTACCAAATTTTTCAGCTTCTTGCGGGGAAAGATGCTTTTCTTGAAGAAACACTATATCATGTTTCTTACATTTAAGAAAATAAATAACCTTTCTCCTTTTTATGGGGTGCCCCAACCCATTCACATTCCATGTGGAGAGAGATAGTACACTCATATTAACATTTGACATTTTGATATAATAGAAAAAATAAATTGTGTGCCAAAAACAAAATTATGAAGACCACATTTCAACATTAATGCAACAATAAAACCCCAAACGTCCCCCCGAACAAAACAAACAGAAAAAAGAAAAACGTTAACTCTACGCACGACAGCGCCAACCGGCGTCAATCAGTCTAAACTCAAAGAGTCCATGTATGCCTATGAGATCCCCCGTGACATCTTTACCATTGGATTGCTCAATTTTGCCTCACAAATTTGTAAGGCAAAATTACATCAAATATTTTGTCAAACAAAACCCAGCCAATAGGCAGAATAAACACAGAGAACGTGTAGACTCATTCACAGAACTGTCTCGAAGGTGTGTTCCTTCACAAAACAAATTCCAGCCGATATAAAGCCTTTCAGTTTCCTTGGTCAGACAAACGAATCTTCAGTGAGCCAGCTGATGAGTGTAGCAGATACATAATCATTCCAATGTCTCACGAAAATACTCCACAAATAATACTCCGGCCAGCAGGAGGCATAAGCACAAGGAACTGACAGATTCATCCTTAACTGTCCCGAAGTAATGTTATTTAACAAAACAAGCTCCAACCGTTAGGCGGAACCAGCACAAAAGGAAACGAAACACGCATAAAAGTATATCCCATGACTTACACAGTCTGCCAGCTTTATAAAAGACATCCATTGTGTGGGAATGTAGATATTTTGCGGTCATCCGTAGTGTCTATTCTCAATCTGGCCGGGAACTTCATTGTAAAAGTGATCTTCCGTCAATGCAAAAGTTTCTTTAAGGAAAAGTGTTAATCCACAAAACAAACTCCAGCCGCTCAGCGGAGCCAACGCAAAAAGAAACAAAAATGGTGCCCAGCTTCCTCCGAAAGCCAGAGTATGTACAATGAGTCAATCCACTTACAAGAGAAACACCCAATGGTTACTCACCCATTGTTTCTATAAAAGACATTGCCTGATTGGGACATGTAAATACTTTGCAGCCGTCCTTGGTGTTTATTCTCAGTTTGGCAGGGAACATCAGTGCAAAAGCGATCTTCCGCTGATGTAAGAGTTTCTTGCATTCCTTGAACCGATCTCGTTTCACTCTTGTTGAGTTCGCAAAGTCCAGAAACAAGAAAATATTGTGATTCTTCCAAAAAAGCTTTCCTTTGCTCCTCGCCTGGTGCAACACGAGATCTTTATTGGATGATCTCAAAAATGTGGCCAGGATTGATCAGGGCCTGTCTCCCTCAGCAGATCTGCGAGCCGGGACTCTGTGAGCTCGCTCAATTTCCAGTTTATGGCCTGTTATGTCGAGCAGACTCGGGAAAAGCTCGTCTAGGAATTTCACCATATCTCTGCCGTCCTCATGCTCATTCCTGCGGCTTGTATTCTCAAAATCTTCAAGCTTTTCAAGAGTACGTTCCAAATCAACTTTGGTTGGATTAGCGGCTATTTCCCTCTCCGATGACTCCAAATAATCAATTCGTCTCTCAACATCAGTCACTCTTGTGACTGACTCTTGAGAATTTTTTTTCCATCGCCGTAATCGATCGACGTATTACAGCGAGATCCTTCAAGTCCGCAAGTACCTTCGTCAACATCACCAACATGTTGGACAGTTGACGCTGGATTCCTGCTCCCGCTGCACCATCCAAATCGAGTCCCTGGTCCACAGGCCTTTCTGGGCTTTCATCTTGAACCCGTGTCTTTTAATGTCTCCAGATCCCGATGATTTTGACTTCTTTGCCATGTTTACCTCAGACAGCAAATGTGTAACTGGGTGTATTGAATTTCACTGGATTATATCATGAAAATAATAAAAAAAAATTAGCAAAGTGCGCAGAGCTGTCTCTCACATGTCTGCCCTTCGCATGGCATCACGTGGCCTCTCCGAATTCACCGTTTTGAATCCAAAATAGGTCATTTATATGATTCGCACAGATCTGATGATCTTTTTTAAGCCTATACATCTATGTGAACGATTTGTTCAACTTCAGTGTTAGGTGATCAAGCATTTTGTTCAGCTAATTGCATCTGTGATGAGAGCATAGGGGGACGCGTGCACACCACCGCCTCAGTGTTTGACAGACGCGGCGCATTTCTCTGCAGGCCGACAGGCAACAAGCGCTAATCGTGCTTCCAAACCAGGGTTAAGGTATCCTTACTGTTGCATTGTATGGTACAAAACTGATTTTCCTAACTGTATTTGTCACTTTATATACTCCATAGAATTCATTAATACAGAACATGACTTTAATATGTTGTTAAATTGCCACAATGTTTGGCTATTAGTAATGCACAAATTAGCTTTTTGATGTCTGTTTAAATATCTCTTATGTTCTTTACTGTCAGTTGTTGATAAAAAGAAAAAAAAAGACATTAATATCAATTACATATAGCACAGAACCGGCAAAGAAACGTCTGACTTATCATTTCTAAAACTGTCCCTTTTACTTGCATCCTTTCCTTTGCATCCTGTCAGCTCTCTCTTAGGATACGATGAAAAGATGCAAGGGAAGGAAACGAGGATGGAGGGATCCAAGTAAAATGTATTTGTAAAATAAAACGTCCCGTTTATTTAAGCCTCATTTCAGAGCATCGCCTTTGCTCAGCTGCATTCCCTCTGAATGCTTGCCGTTATGTTGTTTTAATTTGATTGATATATTAAGAATAAATCCTAATAATTCAAGATGCACTCTCGAAGTATGTGACAATTAGTTAAAACAGTGGTGAAACATGAATTAGAACGATTGTCAGATGTGAAGGGGAGGAGAATTTATACATGCGTCAGGTGCTTCGACACAAAAGATTAACATCGGATCCACCTGTGCATCCTCTCTCAAGCCTCCTCATAAAGGTTCCTCTGTCCTCGTGTTTCATATAAACAGGTACTAGATGAAGGTTATTTTGCCGTGTCACAATTACAGTGGGTCAGAAGTTCACATACACTAAGTTAACTGTGCCTTTAAGCAGCTAGGAAAATTCCAGAAAATGATGTCAAGTCTTTAGACAATTAGCAAATTAGCTTCTGATAGGAGGTGTACTGAACTGGAGGTGTACCTGTGGATGTATTTTAAGGCCTATCTTCAAACTCAATGCCTCTTTGCTTGACATCATGGGAAAATCAAAAGAAATCAGCCAAGACCTCAGAAAAAAATTGTGGACCTCCACAAGTCTGGTTCATCAATTTCCAAATACCTGAAGGTACCACGTTCATCTGTACGAACAATAGTACGCAAGTATAAACACCATGGGACCATGCAGCCATCATACCTCTTAGGAAGGAGACTCATTCTGTCTCCTAGAGATTAAAGTAGTTTTGGTGCAAAAAGTGCAAATCAATCCCAGAACAACAGCAAAGGACCTTGTGAAGATGCTGGAGGAATCAGGTAGACAAGTATCTATATCCACAGTAAAATGAGTCCTATATCGACATAACCTGAAATGCTGCTCAGCAAGGAAGAAGCCACTGCTCCAAAACTGCCATAAAAAAGCCAGACTACAGTTTGTAAGTGCACATGGGGACAAAGATCTTACTTTTTGGAGAAATGTCCTCTGGTCTAATGAAACAAAAATTGAACTGTTTGGAGGAAAAAGGGTGAGGCTTGCAAGCTGAAGAACACCATCCCAACTGTGAAGCATGGGGGTGGCAACATCATGTTGTGGGGGTGCTTTGCTGCAGGAGGGACTGGTGCACTTCACAAAATAGATGGCATCATGAGGTAGGAAAATTATGTGGATATATTGAAGCAACATATCAAGACATCAGCCAGGAAGTTAAAGCTTGGTCGCAAATGGGTCTTCCAAATGGAAAATGACCCCAAGCATACCTCCAAAGTTGTGGCAAAATGGCTTAAGGACAGCAAAATCAAGGTATTGGAGTGGCCATCACAAAGCCCTCACCTCAATCTGAAAGAAAATTTGTGGGCAGAACTGAAAATGTGTGTGCGAGCAAGGAGACCTACAAACCTGACTCAGTTACACCAGTTCTGTCTGGAGGAATGGGCCAAAATTCCAGCAACTTATTGTGAGAAGCTTGTGGAAGGCTACCCAAAACTTTTGACCCAAGTTTAACAATTTAAAGGCAATGCTACCAAATACTAACAAAGTGTATGTAAACTTCTGATCCACTGGGAATGTGATGAAAGAAATAAAAGTTGAAATATATAGTTCTCTCTACTATTATTCTGACATTTCACATTCTTAAAATAAAGTAGTGATCCTAAATTACCTAAGACAGGGAATGTTTTCTATGATTAAATGTCAGGAATTTTGAAAAACTGAGTTTAAATGTATTTGGCTAAGGTGTATATAAACTTTTGACTTCAATGGTATTTTAAGGAATTGATTAATTTGAAGTGTTTGAAATAACACAATGACATCATATTGTCATATTTTGTATGGTTATAAAATATGCCCTAACAATGCCCAAATAATGGTTAAAAAAATGTGCCTGAAATAACTCTGGGGCAAATGTTGCCCCTTAATAGAAAAGTTAATTTCTGACACTAGTCTAAATAGCCTCTTTTAAAAATGCTTTAGCCAATAGTTACATTAATGCTATACATCCTCAAAAATGCTTCTCTCAAAGTCACCAAAATTGAATGCATTGTTTTGGCAAAAAAAATAAAAAAAGTCTCTGAAATAAGGGTACACTTCATTACTTGGTCATGTGTGTACCCTGAGATGAAATCCTGCAGGCACCCATGGGTGGGGCTATGCCATTATTATGCCACATTATTATGGAAACAATTTTGGGAAAGGAAAATATGTTTTTAAATATAATACAATAACAAAGAATAAAATTTATCGATAGATGCATGTTAAAAAGCACAAAAATGACATTTGCAATCTTATACGTGTTACTTTTGGCACTTTAACAAGCCAAACCCCTGCCACCC
The DNA here is from genome assembly GCF_019703515.2 of Myxocyprinus asiaticus. Taxonomy (NCBI): domain Eukaryota; kingdom Metazoa; phylum Chordata; class Actinopteri; order Cypriniformes; family Catostomidae; genus Myxocyprinus; species Myxocyprinus asiaticus. Next base: position 31,766,366 of record NC_059378.1, read on the forward strand.
ATGAACATGAAACTTCATGTCAACTACACATTTTAACACAAATTATTAAGAAGCTGAAACCTAAAAAATTAAGCAGAATTACAAGTATAACAACTAAACGCTTGTATCATGAAAAAGTGCAGTGTGTCAAAACTATCCAAATATGATCTGCCAGGGCCATTTAATTCTGTGTGTGTCAGACAAACGAACATTTACATTGACAGCAAAACACCTCACTAGCATTTTCATGTAGTAAAGGGATGGTGTAGTAGACTCACCATCATCTCTAGGTGAAAAATATTTTCTGTGCTCACACACACAAACGATTTCAATCAATTCTTCTCAGTAGCCTCAATACAAACAGGAAGTTCAATGACAAATTTCAAAAGAGTGAATCGTTGATAAGTGGTGGGGCTGAATAGTTGAGTAGCCACTGCTGGGAAGAAATCAAATGTGCAGAACATGCAGGGAAACCAAAGAACGTGCAGTACCTGGAGGATTTTTCTTTAAGAACAGTGGCTCAGTGCTCAGGACAAACACCGCAATCACAAACGCAAACAGTCATTGATCATCGAGGAAACAACACACCATATTTGAAACCAAGGGGGTGTAAACTTTTGAACAGGATCATTTGTGTAAATTCAGTTATTATTTTGTCTTGTGGAATATTTGTTAATATCTGTTATGTCAAATAGCTTCATCGAGGCAGTACAAAATGAAAAAATAAAATGCATTTTTTATGAGCCTTTAAATGATAAACATCTTGCAGATTCTTTAAGGTGGATGCCAACTTATGCACTCAGCTGTGTGAAAATATTACTAAGGGACATGAACACCTTAATACTGCAAGAGTATTATTTAAGAATTGAATGTTAATTACATAGTAATGAAAACAATTTATCCACAATTTTTACATTTAAAGTGTAACATTTATTTTAAAGTGCTTAATATTTGAAGTATTTAACTTTGAGATTGATTAAGCTTGTCTATAGTTTGTTTTCTGTTATAGGGGAGACCAGGGCTAGTTGTCACACTTTTTACTCCAGTAAATATTTCCTAAGTAAATTTCTATATATCCACATACCATAAAGTCTTGGCTACTAATTAGCCTTAAACATTTCTACTGTTAATCCCCAGTAAAAAAAAAGATACATTGAATGCCAATAGCCGGGCATGCTGTCAGACATATGGGGTAAGTTGTCACAGTGCAACCAGTGGCGTAAATTTTATGTGCGCATTTGGAGGGCACGTCCTCCATCACCTCCCCATCACAACCATCAAAGCAAAATATATGCCTGTCTTTAAAACTATGCCTGCATTAAGGAGCCTTTATAGGTTTTTCAGGAACAATGGGATTTTTTAATTTGTACGGATTCCAAATTTCACCTCCAAGCACTTGAATCATTAAAAACTGATCACCCCATAATTGATTATATAATAGCAAAACTGAATCTCTTAAAGGAAAAATATTTTAATATTGTTTTCTGCTGGATTCCGGGTTATATGGGACTGTTTGGCAAAGAACAGGCAGATACTGCTGCAAAGAAAGCCCTCACTCTGAGAATTACAGACTGTGAAGTCCCGTCATCAGATCCCAAACCCGTACTGAATATGTATATATATAAAAAGTGGCAAATGGAATGGAACAATTGCATCCATAATAAGTTGTATGAAGTCAACACAATTATAAATGAAAGATCTTTCACAAGGTTTCCTTTTGAGTGTAGATATGCCATATTGGTCATTCCAGACTTACACGTATGTTTTTATTGAAAGGTGAAGTGCCACCAACATGTGATTTTTGTCAGACACCACTGTCTATAAAACACATTTTACTGGAATGTCCTACTTTTAATGCCACTAGGCAATGTTTTAACTCAAAGTTTTTTAGTGGATGTTTCCAAAAATGTCTCACCAGAGAGTTTTTTTTTTTTAATTAAATATTGAAATGAAAGGTCTTATATAATGTACATTGTGTATATTACTTTATTATATACTATATTGTGTATATTACCTTTTAAATCTACCTTGATCTTGCCATGAAAATAGCCAGTGATTCTGATATGGCAATACAAATAAATAAATATAGGTTTTTCAGGAAAACAAATCTAAACCGTAAAACAGTTGTGGCACAAAGCGATTCATGAAGCAACAAAAACGGAAAAGGTAATGTACAAAAATATTAGTGTCCTGCTGTCCAAATACTTCTGGAGGTCACTGTATATTATAGCCCTTGTGACAACTTCCCTGTGTTACAACTAGCACCAGTTTACCCTACATGTAGTTATCAGTGCAGAAGTGTTAAGACAGTTTTCTTTCTATATGTTGTGAATAAATTACATAGAGTATGTAAATGTGTTTTGTGTTTAACATAATTGTATTGTTGGTAAACTCTTTGCTTTGGAAGATATCGTGGTTAAACATTTTTGACGACAGCACGTATAAAACGTTTTTACAATATAATTTGCTGGGATGTTGTTGGTTAACCCTTTGATTTGAAATAACATCGTAAAAAAAAGAAAAAACTTTTTGACAACAGCGCATTCAGTACCAGGTTGGATGTGGTAAGTAGGTTCCTTAAACATCACAATGAGATGTGGTTGTGATAAAAAAAAAAAAAATAAAAAAAAAGTTCTGCAACACTGTGAAAATGTGCATTTATAACATGAATAAAACTCTGAATCTGTCGTATTAATTATGTCGGATAAAAACATCTTGGTTACTGTTATAACCTCCATTCCCTGATGGAGGAAATGAGAAGTCGTGTCGATGTAGTGACACTAGGGGTCGAACTTGGGAGCCCCAATCACCTCTGATATTTGAGAAAAGGCTAGTGAGAATTGGCGAGTGGAATTTGCATGCCACTGCCCCGGACATACGGGTATAAAAGGAGATGGTTTGCATCCACTCATTCAGGTTTGTGCTGAGGAGCCGAGACAGAGTCCCGGCCATTTCAGCAGGCAGTTCAGTGTTGTGGCAGGAGGGACACAATGTCTCGTTCTCTCCATCAGGGAACGGAGGTTAGAACAGTAACCAAGACGTTCCCTATCTGTCACTCACTCGATGTTGTGTCGATGTAGTGACACTAGGGGTCCCTATACAAAATGCCACAACCAGCTGAACTCTGTTATGTGGATTGGCAGTGCAGATGCAGGCAGGCCACCGCATGCCTAGTAACAAGTGCACACAGCCCCATCGTAACCTTCCCAACACCCACATAAGTTGCATAGTCCCTCGTACCCCAAGGGGGGGGGGGGACAAGATGTACTTACAATGGGAATAGGTCGCATCAGCTGTTTTGACCTTTTCTCTTTTTCCTCTTTTGAAAATGAAAATTCACTCAGCTGGGACCAAGATATATTCACGCCGGGAAGGTGTTCTTTTCCCCCACAGAGAAAGGACACCACAGAGACCACATCCTGCCCGAAGGGAGGTTACAGTGCATCTTGAAAGGCTTCACTTTTTCCACATTTTGTTATTTTACAGCCTTATTCCAAAATGGATTAAATTCATTATTTTCCTCAAAATTCTACAAACAATACCCCATAATGACAACATGAAAGAAGTTTGTTTGAAATCATTGCATATTTATTAAAAAGAAAAAGCAAAAAAAATCACGTACATAAGTATTCACAGCCTTTGCCATGACACTCAAAATTGAGCTCAGGTGCATCCTGTTTCCACTGATCCATGTACCCCCTGGTCACCCCGCCATCGAGGGTAGTGAGAGTGGAGGAACTCACGAAACGGGACCGGGCAGTAAAAGGTACCCGCCACGACTACGTGAGTTCCTCATGCACCTCCGGGAAGAAAGGAACTGGGGCAGAGCGCGGCAGTGTGTGACGCTCTGAGCCCAGAAACCAATCGTCCAGCCGCGAACGCTCAGGGCAGGGTGGAGGGTTCCACTCCAGCCCGATGCTCGTCGAAGCCCGGGCAAGCATGGGCATCAGCTCCGCGTCGGCCTCTGACTGGGCCATCGCACCAGATGGTGGGAGCCCAGCCGAGTCTTCAGCGTCAGACAGCATCTGATGCTGTGATCGATACCTCATCATCATCTCGAGCCCCGAATGAGACATTAAGCCCGCCCTGGGGTGAGCCGCCTGACTCATTCATGAACTCGACCAGTGGAAACAAGTGTGCTGGGGAATGGGAGGTCCGTGGGGATTCACCTGCCAGAAATGCTCCCATTGAAGCCCCCAAATCGCCCCCACCGCTAGCCATTGTGGCCTTGTGCATGTAAGCAGAAGGACCAGGGCAGGGAGCGGCTGGAGTGGCTTTCCCTCTATGAAAGAAAGAAAGCCGCGATCGCAACGTCGCCATGGTCATGTTCTCGCAGTGAGAACATGAACCATTCACAAATGCTGTCTCAGCGTGACTAGACCCATACATGTGAGACAGCGATCATGGCCGTCAGAAGAAGAGAGATAACGACCGCACCCAGGAACTGCACATAAAAGGAAAGGCGTCTTTAAAAAGACACTTTCTGTCAGTACTTACTCTTTTAGAGAAAATAAACTCTTTTAGTGTGGCTGCTGAAGCGCCCAGGGGCATTCTCTGCACTTATCTGTGCGAGAAGGGAGAACCTACTGTAAATGCATCTTAAACACTCGAAGAGGTGAATGGAACACCAGTGGATTAGCATTCAACACTGATCGGCTCCGAAGAACAAATCTGAATGAGTGGATGCGAGCCGTCTCCTTTTATATCCGTATGTCCGGGGGAGTGGCATGTAAATTGCCACTCAATGGCAATTTCTCAAATATCAGAGGTGATTGGGGCTCCCAAGTTCAACCCCTAGTGTCACTACATCGACACAACATCGAGTGAGTGACAGATAGAGAACGGTCCTTTTCACAAAGTGGAAGAAAAGAACGCTTTTACAATGTAGCCTAATTGTGTTTTACAATGTAATTGTGTTTGCTGGATTGTGTATTTTACAGGGATGAAAACTGCTTACCTTTTGGTGAAATTAGCTGTTTTAAAACCAAAATCGGTTACTTTTGTGATACATGCAGTTCCAAAGAGTTTTTGTTTTAGAGGAAGTAATGTCTTGATGCATGCTTTGCTACAGAAGTGTCCTGATTTGATTTTATTCAGATTCACATTCTCTATGGATGCAACAAAATTTCGGCCAGAGAAAATGTTGTTTTGAAAATGGCATAAAATACTATTTTCGGTTTTCACCTGAAAGAGAAAAAAGGCAGAAAATTTGACCAGAAATGTACTTTAAAATCCAACAACAGAAATGCTGACATGAAGAAAAAGCATTGTTTATGTGAAAAGATCCTGATTTAATTACAATTAATGTAAGCATTGAAGTTGTGCTTATAGTTTAGAATTGTTGAGATACATGCACCTCTATCACGGAGAAATCCACATGAATGAGCGTAACAGCACAAAACAACTCACTCGGGTTTATGGAAGCATACTGTGGTAAAGTTAATATTTCTGGTAGTATTAATCACATACATCATTATTTGCTTAGGCCCCCTGAATAAAGAATTTATATAAATGTGTCCAGTTCTCACAGTAGACGTTCTTGCATTCCGTCTGCACTATTTTTAATTGTCGCTCTATTTACATGTGCGTGCCTCAGATGAATGCGTTTAGAGCGTCTCAGTGGTATTCAGTATCACAAACGCCGCATTTTAGTGGAAAATTTGAAAATCACATATCAAGATTCCTGTATACTGCTGTTTCGCCCACCTGTTGTGCTTCCTGAGTGAGTGGTTCTCATTCCGTGGCTTTTATGGTAGGAAAATCCGTACTTTTATTATGGAATTTACGTACACGTCAGGGGGCAGGATTATTTGCTTTAACGTTATTTGTTATTAATCACACTAAATTATCGTGTTAAATCAGCATCCCTACTTATTTTCATGTCAAAGTGCACTTATTTCCTTTCTAGGAAAGAAAGCAAAAATTTTTTTTTTACAATAATGCTTTATTAACATTTTCCAAACAAAGTCTTCCACAGTATAAAATAGAAATGCACTAAATTAGCACCAATTCAATTAAAATTAAATGTTTCACAAAGTCTAAATGGGAGGTTGACTAATTGAAAGAACTAGTCCCCATAGGTTGTGTATTCATTGCAGTGCGCATTAAATCTCTTAAACTCTCGTACTCCACAATATTAATTGGCTGGCAGGCTATGGCTATCCATTTTGGATATGGAATTCACATGATTCGCTTCAGGGCATTAAGCACAGATTTTAATTCCACATGAAAAGCACTGCAGAGTTTTGCTTGTAGCGCTGGCACTGCCCACATAATGATACATCCGAATTGTCTGGTAATCATTATGTGACAGTTTGAAAGATCAGAGGCAACGGGTTCAAAGTTATTTTATTAAATTATTTTAATTTTTAACAGAACATCAACAGACCCTCCATGGGAGAACTCCAACAAGCTAGCCAGCCACAGCAGTCCCCTAATCAATGCATGAATTATGTGCTTTGGCGTTTTGGTGATAGTTAAGACTTAATAAAATAAATTGCACCCTATAGGGGCTGCAAAGTACTTTATTTCTGTCACCTGGGTTTGTTTTGTTCAACAAATAGCGTAAAGAGGTCCTTTCCCCATTCTTTAATGACTGACACTGAATCACTGTGTTTGTTTATGATGTGTGCAATGTGTGTAATGACCCCAGGCACATCCCAAAGGTACTATATTATATCTTTGTTCTGTAAATTTCTTCAGGGGGGGTAGTTGTAGTTTCCTTCTGTCTGATTTGGTGGCTGAACCAAACCAGACAGTTATAGGTGTACACAGGACAGACTCAATAACAGACGAGTAGAACTGTGTCAGCAGCTCCTGTGGCAGGTTGAACTTCCTCAGCTGCCGAAGGAAGTACAACCTCTGCTGAGCCTTCTTCACAATGGAGTCTATGTGGGTGTCCCACTTCAGGTCCTGAGAAATGGTAGAGCCCAGGAACCTGAATGACTCCACTACTGCCACAGTGCTGTTCAGGATAGTGAAGGGGTGCGGGGGGGATTTTTCCTGAAGTCCACTATCATCTCCACTGTTTTGAGCGTGCTCAGCTCAAGGTTGTTGTGACCGCACCAGACAGCCAGCTGTTCAACCTTTTGTCTGTATGCAGATTTGTCACCATCGTGGATGAGGCCGATGACCGTGGTGTCGTCTGCAAACTTCAGGAGCTTAACAGAGGGGACCTTTGCAGTGCAGTCATTCGTGTACAGGGAGAAGAACAGTGGAGAGAGAGAATGCATCCCTGCTAATTAGAGCCCGATGGATATGGGATTTTTGAGACCGATACCGATTTTAGAGAGGGAAAATTCACCGATTACCCATATGGTGTCCGATATATTTAATTTTTGAGCAGAGCTTTTCTATGTGGATTGTGCACCGATTTTGCTCCGATATGACTATGCAAAGGTACTCGGAAGGCTGATTTCTTAAATATTTTTTATCAAAGAATATTTGACATTATTATTATACATTGTCAACAAATTATAGAAATGAACACTGAGAAAATAAATAAAAAATAAAAATACAGTAAATAGTGAAATAAACATCAGTACTGTTTAGTATCAGTCAAATGCTGACCATTAAAATCAAATAAAATCACTTTTATTGTCACACAGCCATATACACAAGTGCAATGGTGTGTGAAATTCTTGGGTGCAGTTCCGATCAACATAGCAGTCATGACAGTGATGAGACATATACCAATTTACAATAACATCAAATTAACACAGCACAATTTAAAGTCTAATATACACATAATTACAACACAATATACAAATAATAACATACACTGTACAGTATACAATACAATATAGATACACATTATTCAATAAAAATAAAGTATATAGTAGTATATATAGAATGTACAGTAGGTTGTATTGTACTGTATTGACATTCAGGCTGTCGGTTGATAGTAAGTTGTTTAGAGAGAATATAATATAATAATAATATAATTTATGACAGTCCGGTGTGAGATATAAGAGTAAGAGTAATAAAGTGCAGTGCTGACGTATTTTGATCGTGGGAGATCAAGAGTTCAAAAGTCTGATTGCTTGGGGGAAGAAGCTATCATGGAGTCAGCTGGTGCGGGTCCTGATGCTTAGATACCGCCTGTCTGATGGTAGCAGTGAGAACAGCCCATGGCTCGGGTGGCTGGAGTCTCTGATGATCCTCCGAGCTTTTTTCACACACCACCTGGTATATATGTCCTGGAGGGAGGGAAGCTCACCTCCGATGATGTGTCTGGCAGTTCGCACCACCCTTTGCAGTGCTTTGCGGTTGTGGGCGGTGCTATTGCCATACCAGGCGGAGATGCAGCCAGTCAGGATGCTCTCTACAGTGCAGGTGTAGAACCGTGTGAGGATGTGGCGGTTCATTCCAAACTTCCTCAGCCGTCTCGGGAAGAAGAGGCGCTGATGAGCCTTCTTCACAACGACTTCAGTGTGGATGGACCATGTGAGTTCCTCAGTGATGTGGACACCCAGGAACTTGAAGCTGCTGACTCTCTCCACTGGTGCTCCATTGATGGTGATGGGACTGTGTTCTCTGTCTTTTCTTCTGAAGTCCACCACAAGCTCCTTTGTCTTACTGACATTGAGGGAGAGGTTGTGCTCCTGACACCAGTGTGTCAGAGTGTGCACCTCCTCTCTGTAGGCTGTTTCATCATTGTCAGTGATCAGACCTATCACCGTCGAGTCATCAGCAAACTTCATGATGGCTTTGGAGCTGTGTGTTGCCACACAGTCATGTGTGTACAAGGAATACAAGAGTGGGCTGAGAACACAGCCCTGTGGGGATCCAGTGTTGAGGGTCAGTGATGAGATGTTGCTGCCTATTCTAACCACCTGGCGTCTGCTTGACAGGAAGTCCAGGATCCAGCTGCACAGCAAGCTGTTTAAGCCCAGAGCCCGGAGTTTCTCATCTAGCTTGGAGGGCACTATGGTGTTGAATGCTGAGCTGTAGTCTACAAACAGCATTCTCACATAAGTGTTCTTTTTTTCCAGGTGGGAGAGAGCAGTGTGTATTGTAGATGTAATGGCATCATCAGTGGAGCAGTTGTTGCGGTAAGCAAACTGCATTGGGTCTAGAGAGAGAGGCAGCACAGAGCAGATGTAATCTCTGATTAGTCTCTCAAAGCATTTGCTGATGATGGGGGTCAGAGCAACAGGACACAGTCATTTAAGCAAGTTATTTTTGATTGCTTTGGAACAGGCACAATGGTGGATGTTTTAAAGCATGTGGGGACTACAGACAAAGAGAGGGAAAGGTTGAAAATGTCTGTAAAAACACCAGCCAGCTGGTTCGCGCACGCTCTGATGACGAGGCCCGGAATGCCGTCTGGGCGGATATTCACCCGTCGGAAGGATCGGGTTACATCCGCTACAGAGACGGAGAGTGAACTAACCTCTGTAGCTTCGGCTGCGAGAGCTCTCTCCGCAAGGGTGGTGGTATTTCCCTCAAAACGACCATAAAAAGTATTTAGCTCGTCCGGGAGAGAGGCAGCGGTGTTCATGGCGGAGTTTCTATTCCCTTTAAAGTCCGTGATGATGTTAATTCCCTGCCACATGCTTCTAGAGTTGGTGGTGTTAAACTGTCCTTCAATCTTGTTCCTGTACTGGCGTTTTGCTGTTCTAACTGGCTTGTTTTTGCTCCTCCATGTTTCCGGAATTGAAAGCGGAGGTCTGCACATTAAGTGCCGCGTGAACATCGCTAATTATCCATGGCTTCTGGTTCGGATAGATCCGTGTTGTTCTGGTCGGAACGACTTCCTCCACGCACTTTCTGATGCAACACATTACGCTATCAGCGTAAAGCTCGATGTCGTCATCAAAGGTGTACCGGAACATCTCCCAGTCCGTGTGATCAAAACAGTCCTGTAGCGTAGAGTCTGATTGGTCCGACCAGCACTGGATCGTTCTGAGGGTGCGTGCGTCCTGTTTCAGTTTCTGCCTGTAAGCGGGCAGAAACAGAATGGAAGAGTGGTCCGATTTGCCATATGGTGGGCGGGGGAGGGATTTGTAGCCATCCCGGAAGGGAGAGTAGCAATGGTCCAAAACCCGGTCCCCTCGTGTGTTGAAACTAATGTGCTGGTGGTATTTTGGTGCGACTGATTTTAAACTGGCTTTATTAAAGTCCCCGGTCACATTGAACACGGCCTCAGGGTGCGCGGTTTCCTGCTCACTTATACTCCCATACAGTTCCTTGAGTGCCCGGTCTGTGTCGGCTTGTGGGGGGATGTACACAGCAGTGATAATGACTGCTGTGAATTCCCTCGGTAGCCAGAATGGTCGACACAGAAGCATGAGAAACTCCAGATCAGGAGAGCAGAAAGACTTGATAGAATGTACGTTCCTCTGATCACACCAGGATTTGTTGATCATAAAACATACACCACCTCCTCTGCTTTTACCTGAGAGGTCTTTCGCTCTGTCCGCTCAGTGCACGGAGAACCCAGAGAGTCTGGAATCTCCGCAGACATCCAAGTTTCTGTTAGGCAGATAATGCAGCAGTCCCTTGTCTCTCGTTGGAAAGAGATCCGCGCTTTCAGCTCGCAGAGCTTGTTATTCAGAGACTGAACATTTGCCAGTAGAATACTGGGTAGCGGGGGTCGATTTGCGCGGCGTCTTTCTCTGATGAGAATGCCAGCTCTGTTTCCCCTTTTCCTCCTGCGTTTCCTAGTCCGGACTGCCCAGACAAAGGGCTCCGCTTGCATGTTTGTAAACAGCGGGTCGGCATTGAGGAATTTGAAGTCCGGTTTACGGTGTGAAATTGCTGAACCAATGTCCAAAAGTGTTTGTCTGTCGTAGACAATAAGGCAGACAACATCAAAGACAAAAAACATAAGAATTGTGAACAAAACACTGCCATGTTGTGTTGGAGCTCGCAACGCAGCAGCCATACTCGGCGCCATCTTGAGTCCAAAGTCCAAATTAAATTAAAGAATAAATAAAAATAAAATAGCTAAATAAACATCAGTATTACTGTTTAGTATCTGCTGAGTCAACTTTCAACGGTGGAAAACCAGACTTTTAAATATTACATTTTATAAATGCAGTGACTGGAATTGTTCGGTTGAAGGGGGTACCAAACTGTGAATCTTGAACAAAACAGTTCGGTGAATACATGATTACTCATTAGCTTCCACTCAGCTGACAACAATAGCCTAGTTTCCGTCCGCTTTTTGCGCTATTTTGTTATCGACAAAGTGAAAATGCGTGTGAAATTTTTTGCCGTCTTCTGCCTGTTTCCATTCAAATGGACTTTTATCGATAAAAATGGTGTGCGTGATGACGTCATGCCTAAAAAAAAACACTTTGTCGCATAAGTTTTGGTTTATCGCAAAAGAAATCTGCCCTTAAACCGTTTCCATACAGAACTGTGTGTCTAACGCTAATTTGCCTCCCAGATGTCCCTAATTTTTTAAAATGGGGAGAGTATTGAGACAATTCATTGAAATTAACCAGCTTACTGTCATTTTAATTTCAAAAATAAATGCAATCAGAAGATGAGGAATTGCAATCAAAAGGGAGCAGTTGCCCTTCTGATAGGGCTGTAATATTGGTCCTGATGTTGCGCCTATCTCAGGTTGCCACCGGTTCTGACCCGAAAGCGAATCGTCATGGCCCTGTTCAAGCTGGCAACCTGCACCAAGTAGTGGGGAAATTTTCTGTCTTCGTATAAGCACCATCCATGGATGTGTATATGCTGTGTGCACAGCTATTAAAGAAACATTGATGCGTGTAATATCAGGGTTTACATATTTGATACATTCCTGATATTCAATAGGCTATTTTGAACAATCATCTAATCTAAAGCATTGCCATCTCAACTGCATTATGTCCCGCATGTTCGTCCAGCAACTTTTAACGACCAACTGTACTTGATTGTCATCTAAAATTAATTTTAGCGTCATAATGCAATTTACATTTTCTGAAGAAGCTCAGCAAATGCGATCCGAGGTAAAGAGGGTTAGATTTAAAATATTTAAAAGTTTTAAAAGGTTCCAAAGCTCGTTTTCTGAAAGTGAGCTCCGCATTGGACAAATAGTTCTGATAGTTTATAGTCTTGAAGTGTAGAAAATGTCATTCAGCTGACTTTATTCATCTACAGAACAGGGTAAGGCTAATTTAAGTTTGTGTAAAGAAAAGGCATATAAAGGTCTAAAAATATAATTTATTTTCGTTTGGTAATTAAAAAAAAAAATTATTTTATTTTATTTATATTATTGTTATTATTTAATGCGTTTTTCGTTTGGTAATTTATTTTATTTAATACAGGAAATTTTGCCAGCATTTTTTCAAAAGTAATCTAAACGATAATTTTATAGATTTGGGTTATATGTTAGTGTTACAAAAAAAGCACACTGAAGCTTTCCTTCTAGTAATGTGTTTTTATTTGTAATTTTTGTGCAAAGAAATTGTTTTTTGTATTGTGGGCTAATTCCGTGACTGCCTTCTATTATTTTGAATGGTGTGGAAAAGCAACTTTAATAAATAAACGGATGTCTACCACGGCCATTCATTTGATCTCTGTGCACTTGTCAATGTGCATGTCTTGATACGAGATATTTGTGTTGGCACTCCTGGAAGTGTCATGATGCAGATGTGTTTGCAGTGATCGGATCTTTATGCTGTTAAGATCAATCCATAATCACGTACAATAAATTGGCTTTCAAGGATCCTATACCTTGTCGTCATGATTAACACAGGCTAACGATTGGGGTAAGTTTATGCGCTAGAGTTAAACGGAAAAATATTATGTCGACACGTGAAATTTTAGCGATAATTTGCGTTTCCATCAGCTTTATTTTGATGCGCTAAAACTTTTTTAACAAAATATCCTTGGATGGAAATGTAGTTACTGCAAGTACCTATGTGATTAGCTAGTTAGCTATAAGCTTGTCACTGAGAGTAAAAGACAGACATTGTTTATTTTACTTTCCAGCATTGTGTCTCACCAACTACGTAACAACATAGCATGAAATCAACACTCATCAGACACAATCCACCACCGCACCATTGTCTGCTGAGCTGCAAAAAGATGCTCTGATGTTTACCTTTCAATCTGCTACATTACTGACTGCACTGACAAAATATAGCTGGCTAACAGCGAACAGACATGAGTGACATGGTTATCAGGGACAAGGTTAATGTTATATTAGTTATATTGAAAAGGGAAAATGATGGGGTCATTGTTTATTAAGTTTCCAGTATGTATTTCACAGGCGGTGTCTCGGTATTTAACTTACCGAGACACCGCTTAACTCCGCCCTGTCTGCAGAGCCACTGTCAGATCAGAGTCAGCTCTGTAAACAATGGAGTCGGAGCGCACTCTGCTGGACAAACTACGCTATGACACTAACTCTGAAGCATTGTTTTCTGCATTATATGTCCTGAAAAAAGTTGTCATATCGGCGTATATCGGTAAAATATACGCCGATACAGATATATCGGTGAAAGGCTAATATCGGCCCATAAATCGGTCAGGCACTAGTGTGAATAGTGAGGGTCCCTGATGTGTGTTTGCCCAGTCTCACTAGCTGGTACCTATCTGTCAGAAAGCTGATGATCCATCGACAGATTGGGCACAGAGAGCGGTGTAATTTTGGTTGCGAGAAGATCAGGAATGATGGTATTGAAGGCTGAACTGAAGTCCACCAATAAGATCCTTGCATAAGTCCCAGGTCTGTCGAGGTGTTGCAGGATATAATGCAGTCCCATGCTGACGGCATCATCCACAGACCTGTTTGCTTGGTAAGCAAACTGAAGGGTGTCTAGCAGGGGTCCAGTGATGTCCTTCAGGTAGGCCAAAACCTACTCAAATGACTTCATGACCACAGATGTGAGAGCGACAGATCTGTAGTAATTAAGTCCTGTGATTTGGTTTTTTTTGGGGACCAGAATGATGGTGGACCATTTTGAAGCAGCAGGGAACTTCACACTGCTCCAGTGATCTGTTAAAGATCTGTGAGAAGATGGGGGCCAGTTGGTCAGTGCAGACTTTCAGACAAGCAGGTGAAACATGGTCTGCACCTGAAGCTTTTCTAGTCTTCTGTTTCTTGAAGACCTGGTACACATCCTCCTCACAGACCATAAGTGCAGGAGGAGGTGTAAGTGGGTGTGTGGAGGATGTGTAAGTGGGTGTGTGAAGTGAAGATCAGAGTGGGGGAGGGGTGTGAGACTGGGCTTATCAAACCTGCAGTAAAACACATTCAGATCATCAGCCATTTGTTGATTCCGTACAGAGCGAAGGGGTGGTGTCTTGTACTTGGTAATGTCCCTCAGGCCTCTCCACTCAGATCCAGGATTGTTGGCTGAAAACTGTTTTTTAGCTTTTCAGAGTAGCCTCTTTTAGCCACTCTAATCTCCTTAGTGTGTTTCTGGCCTGGTTATACAATAATTTATCCCCACTTCTGTTAGCATTCTCTATGGCATTGTGAGTCTGATTTTTGCTGAAAATCAAGGTTTATAGTTATTTAATTATTTAAAAAAAAGTCCTTGTAGGGATGCACACATCCTCATAGAAACTGAAATATGATGTCACAGTATCTGTAAGCTCATCCAGGTCCGTGTCTGCAGCTTCAAAAACACTCCAATCAGTGCATTCAAAGCAGGCTTGTAGTTCCAGCTCTGCTTCATTGGTCCATCTCTTTCCAGTCCTTAATACAGGCTTAGCTGATTTTAGTTTCTGCTTGTAAATCAGGAGAAGATGAAACTGACAGTGATCAGAGAGTCCTAAAGCTGCACGTGGGACAGAGCGATATGTATCCTTTACAGTGATGTAGCAGTGGTCCAGTATATTTCTGTCTCTGGTGGGGCATGTGATGTGGTGTTTGTATTTGGGCAGTTCACGTGTGAGTTTTGCTTTGTTAAAATCCCCAAGAATAATAATAAGTGAGTCCGGGTGTTGTTGCACGTGATGTGATCAGTCAGCTGTTGCAGTGCTGCGTTCATACATGCTTGTGGTGGGTGTAAACACTCACCAGAATGAATGAGGAAAACTCCCGCGGCGAGTAAAAAGGATTACAGTTGATGAAGAGCGCTTCTAAATTAGGACAGCACATCTTCTTCAATGCTGTTACCGTTGATGTAAAAGCATGTACCGTCGCCTCTTGATTCCGCAACGTGATCCTCTCTGAACAGCTGGAAGCCCGGCAGATGAAATGCGCTGTCAGGGATGGCTTCATTTTGCCAGGTTTCCTTGAAACACAGAGCAGCGGAGTTAGAAAAGTCCTTATTTGTTTGAGTGAGCAGAAGCAGTTTGTCCGTTTTGTTGGCGAGTGAGCGGACATTCACCAGATGAATACTCTGCAGAGTCCTAAAGCCGCATTGACGGAACTTCACAAGCGCGTCGGCGCGATTCCCTAGCTTGTGTCTCTTGGATCGCTTGTAGAGCACCGCTGCACCTCCAACAAAGATGTCTAACAAAACGTCAGAACAATCAAGATTTCCAAATTGTGATTTAAGATTAAATTATTTTATGTAAGAAGAACGCGTAGCATGGAGTTCAACAAAAGACGTGTAGTATACGATAGTAAGGTTGCCAACTGTCTCTACTGTCTCATATTAGCCAGGATGTCCTTATTTTGGCCAAAATGTATGCGTTGAGACACTCATTCTTCCATATTTAAGTAGCGAAACAGTCGAGGCAGATCCCTTCACCTGGTTGACTGGCAAAACGATTTAGGGGGACTCCCCAACCCGCGAACATCCCGCATATTCTTTCACTGGATGGGTATTGAAGTGGTGACACAACAGAGGCGAACACACAGGCCAACCGTCCCTTACAGCTGGATACAGATTTATTAACCCTTCACATTCACAGCTTGTGTTAGTCTGAACTATTTTTACTGTTGTCAGCTTTATATAGTATTATTATATCACCAAATCTTGTATGCCTAACAATATAAGTGTTTAGGAGCAACAGTGTGCCAAGTTTGTTCAGTTTGATTGTTATTTTGGTCGGAAAATCTGTAGTACTGTAGCTTGATTTGCACGCTTCACATAAATTGGGACACACATCATTGCCTGGACTGAGTGCTTTTAGGGGTTTTTTGAGGGGAAGTTGCTTGCACATTTGTATTCTTTTATTCTTGAAAAAAAGAGTTCCACACGTGTTATGGCGGGCGGCTTTTGCTCTGCAAAGATGTTACCCAATCATAACTGTGGGCGTGTATTGAAGTTTTAAAATAGCACAAAAAACTTTCAGACAGCGGGCCAGAGACAGGGTGGAAAAGGTCATGTAATACTATATTATGACTATTTTTGTGCAAAAATATATACTAACATTACAAGTGAACCTTGTATAAAATTGCATATGACATGATGTCACCCTTTAAGAATAGCAGCAGTTTAACGAGTGTCTCAGGGAAGTGTTTTGGTTGTGCACACATTAACAAGAGTCTAATGGCTTCTTTACTGCATCTGTGCTATGTGCGATTTAGAATTAAATGTTTTTTTTTGTTTGTTTTTTTTAATCGACAGCTAACTGTAAATAACAGAAAAGCAGTTAAAAGAGACATTATTCAATAATGGACTTCGTGGATCTCATCTTTGGACACATTACACTGAACAATTCAAACCAAACTTTTACTCAACCTGCAATGAAAGGATCTTGGTGCTGAACTTCTTCGCAAATATACTACTCAATCACTGGCGAGTGAAATCTGAAAATTTACCAGTCAGTGGCTAATTAGACATTTTTAGTCAAAATTTGTAGAGGGTTGTGCATAGAGTAAAATATTAATCTTGGGATTTAAGAGTCAATATAGAGCTCATTCAAATTAAGATAAATCAGTATTTTTACCTAGTCCTAGCTGCAGTCAATCAAATGCTTGACTACAGCAGTCCTACTGCAACAGATCACATAATTGATTCTGACATCCTCACCAGCGGCCAGTCAGCCACTTCTTTTTCATTAGTTTAGTTTAGCTTAGTTCTGTCTCATACCTGCTAAATGGATTTTTCTTTTTTAATGTCAGTACGATGGACAGCGTTTGGAGTCACCTGCTAATGTTTTTTTTTTTTGGTAAATGATGAAAATGTTTTGGTTAATGAGACCACTTCCGCTCCCCTTAGTTGCTGTTTCCAATGCCTTCAATCTTTCCTACCTGTGCCTGTTCTGCCGCTAACATGGAGAGAATAGGGATTGCACTGCAGGAATTATTAAATAACATCATTATGCTATTATATCTTATATCTTCATCTGTTTGTTTCAGCTTTCGAAACTAGTCTGCGTAAAATAGTTGAGGCAGCAGATTGTAACTGTATTAGCTATTCTTTTAATTATTTCAGTATAGACATTGGGCTGCTCTTTCCTGGTGTCCCACTAAGAAAGCAAAAATACATTCTCTATTTCTCTAGCTGTATCCCTCACACATGTATTTGTGGTTATTTTTATAGCTTTCTATAAGCCTTGTGGTTATGCAATAAAATTGATAAGTAAGCCTACACAATGTAATACTATAATGGAAATGAAAAAGAACAATAACTTAAATGGAACAAACATGTTTTTTCCCCCTCATATTTGTCTCATTTCTCATATTTGGGTGGGTCCTAGAATAAAAATAAATAAATAGTTTGGTAATTCCTGCTTTAAGCTTATTCTTTTAAAAAAATCCAGGGGAAGCTTGTTGACCTGTGATTGTCTCACCTTTTTCTCCCCTCATGAGTTTGCGTCCTGATTAAATCACGACTGAAGCACTGAACTGACCAATCAGCATCCAGGATCACTTTAACTATGTTACAGTATGTATATGATCATTTCACACTTACCAGAGATTTTCCTTTTGATGAATGAGTCTCTTTGTGTTCAGACTCATGGATGTTTGTGCTACTCTGAGGACCGACCAGGAAACGAAAGTGACTCTGGTGTTTGAACATGTGGATCAGGATCTCAGGACATATCTGGAGAAAGCACCTGCTCCTGGACTGCCTAATGATACAATCAGAGTAACGGCTCACATTTTCACATCAGAAACTCTATTTGCATGTTAAGCTAATTATATTCATTCATAAATGACAATCTATAAGTGACAAAATGAACTAAATTAAGAGCTATTTTAGAGGACATTGTCTTATCTGATACAGTGGCCCCAAAAGTATTCACTCACACTTTAAAAATGTCTGAAAAGTTTTACACTATGTAACAAAATATCAAAGCAAGTGCCATTTGTAAAAAATGGCTCAACCATGAGTATTGAAAGTTATTGTCATTCTTTTCAGCATTCTTTTTTTTCTTTTTCTTCTATGTACATTAGGCTTATTATTGTGCCTTATTGACACAACTTTTTGTATAATCAATTTTAACTTTTTTTTTTTTTTTTTGAAGGACTTGATGCAGCAGTTGTTGTGTGGTTTGGCATTCCTGCATTCAAACCGAGTTCTCCATCGGGATCTGAAGCCGGAAAACATCCTGGTTACCAGCAGAGGGCAGGTGAAGCTGGCAGACTTTGGGTTGGCACGAATCTACAGCTGCCATATGGTGCTCACACCTGTGGTAAGACACATCACATATTGTCAACATTATAAACATTATAAAGCACATACATCTTATGAAACACCCATTTTATGCTTTCTCTTTGTGCTCAGGTTGTGACGTTGTGGTACCGTTCACCTGAAGTTCTGCTCCAGACCACCTATGCCACACCTTTAGACATCTGGAGCACTGGCTGCATCTTTGCTGAGATGTTTCGACGCAAGTGAGTCATCAAATCAAGTTCAAAATGCTCTTGAAACCACTCATGTGTGTTCAGCACTTCATTAGATAATCAAGGTGTACAGAACAATCATTGGACCCAGTGTACCCCAGTGGTGATATGTTTAATGGTTTACAGCAAACATACAACAAACAATAAAAAGAGTTAGAAGAAAAAAGGACATGCCATAACTAATAACAATAACACACATACAAGTCAACAACAATTACAATAGTTTACAAAAAATATGTATAATTCTAAGTAACTGTACAACTTTTCTCTCTCTACCCAAAAATAAAACATACTTTTTTTTTTTTTGTGCAAAATTATACAATTTGCATGCATAATGCAAACATAAAAGCTTACAATTATAAATCTTAAGACAAAATAATTCAACTTAAACATTAACATACTGTATTAAGAGAAAAAGAAAACCTAATAAATCTTTAAAAAAGGTCCCCAACTTTCCACATTTCCTCAAAAACATCTTTTCTACCTCTTCAGAAATTATTTTCTCTAGCATATAAAAATACTTGATACACTTTAAATCCAGATCGACACAATCCATCGCAGTTAATAGTTTTAAACAGATATACTTTACCATCCAAAATGATACTTGAATTCAATAAAGTTTTTTTTTTTTTTGTGTGTGTGTGTGTGTGTGTGTGTATGATCACACCAAATTATCCTCTAGCCATTCACTGGTAATGTAATATCAAGTGTAGCCAGCCAGGGTTACATTTTTCTGGCCATAGTTCAGTCACACGTGAACCAACTCAGTCAAGGTGATCATATTTGATCATGTCTTATTCAATCAAATGTATTTATCCAAATTGCTTAGCTGTGGTGCAAAGTGCGGTCAAATCAATAGACATAAAAATATATCGCTTTAAATGCTTGCTGGATCAGATCAAAGTTACAAGTGCTGGTTAATGCTAAATGTAGATTTTCTAAGATTGTTGCGCACGTTGGTACTAATGAGGTCCGGCTTGGTCAGTCAGAGATCACTAAAGATAATGTGGTGACGAGATTTATAGTAGATTAGTGTTAATGAATGGTCGGATGTCGGAGTGGTGTCCGTAGTGTTACACTCAAAGACACACTTCAGAAGTTAAACGATCGCAACTTTATTAGCGACCACCATTTTTCCACAACACTGTTCGCTCCCCTCAAAAACCCCCACATACTTCCAGTTACTTCACAATAAGTGCTTCCCTTTTGCCCTTTGGTAAATGGTCGTGCAATCTTAAACAGATAGTCACTTGTTCAACTGATTATGATATATCCAGCACAGAGGTATACATATGCATGAATACATTTTTTTTAATGTCTGAAAATAACAAACTCCCTCTCTTCCAAAAAATAAAATAAAAATGATTACATATCTTCCAATTAAACCCTGTGACTTTTAAACAACAGAACATTCTGAACAAAAATACAACCTAGTACATTTCAACAAGTTCTCTTGAGTATGACTCAAAGACAGACTTTGTTTTAATCCAGTTTCCATTGTCCTTCACTCAGTGCCTTAAGTAACTGGCAAGCTGACCCTTTTTGGTAAGGCAGTCCGCAAGTTGTTCTTTTGTGTTGTACCACAGTACTCGCTCAGTTTTCTGTGTTTGGACAAGTTCTTTGATGCCACTTGTCTCCAGGTGGAGTCTTTTCTCAGAGACTGACTTTGTGGACTTAAGTGCATCAGCAAGTGAATGATTGTCTGTGACACAGATTATTGGTGGAGCATGTTCAGCATCACCAGTAGTTAGTTCTGAGAACAGTGTGGCCAGAAAAATAGCATTGTCAATTCCATCAGACATTGCTAATGTTTCACCAGCAAGTGTGCTCCACACAATCCTCTTTACTCTCTTTGACTGCCAAGAAAGTGGTGAGAATTTTCCATTTTCTCCCGTTAGAGCAATCAGGTGCCCTCCTTGGGTGCCTCCATCTGAAAGATTTCCAAATGAGGCATCACTGAACACAATCATCTTAAGAGCACTGTCTCTGCCCAAGTGTTGGAAGTTCAGAATTACCTTCTTGGACTTAAGTTTGCACACTATCCTGTTTGCTTCATGGATTGTCTGCACAATTGCATTTTTGATGTTTGATGCCAAGTTGCTAGCATCAAATATGACATCTGGCCTGCTCTGCCTTGTCACCCAGAGAATCTGGCCTATCTTGGACCTGAGCTGATCCTTTTCCTCCTCACAAAGAGAAGAGTCTTGTTCCACAGCTCGTGAAGGATCCATATGTATGGGCTGAATGTGTTGAATGTAGTTTTCCTGGTGTATTTGTACTTTTCTGTCAACAGTCACAAAGTATATTCCCACATAACAGAAGTGATCATGATCATCACGTCCAACTTGGAAAACAGATCTGAGATGCGGTATTACAGTTGTGGAGAAACTTTGCATTGACCACCATTTTTCCACAACACTGTTCGCTCCCCTCAAAAACCCCCACATACTTCCAGTTACTTCACAATAAGTGCTTCCCTTTTGCCCTTTGGTAAATGGTCATGTGCAATCTTAAACAGATAGTCACTTGTTCAACTGATTATGATATATCCAGCACAGAGGTATACATATGCATGAATACATTTTTTTTAATGTCTGAAAATAACAAACTCCCTCTCTTCCAAAAAATAAAATAAAAATGATTACATATCTTCCAATTAAACCCTGTGACTTTTAAACAACAGAACATTCTGAACAAAAATACAACCTAGTACATTTCAACAAGTTCTCTTGAGTATGACTCAAAGACAGACTTTGTTTTAATCCAGTTTCCATTGTCCTTCACTCAGTGCCTTATAATATACTCAAAGTATATTCCCACATAACAGAAGTGATCATGATCATCACGTCCAACTTGGAAAACAGATCTGAGATGCGGTATTACAGTTGTGGAGAAACTTTGCATGCCCCCCCCCCCCCCCCCCATATGAAGTCAACACCCCAGTTACTGTACAGTCCCGATCTAGCCAATGAAAAACAGCTGGATCAACCTTGGACATTTTTCCTCCTGCTTTTAGCGCTATTTCCTTCACTCTGTTGTACCAGTACAATGAAGCATCTGCCAGACCATACACACACTTTTTGAGCTTCCATAATGTTCCTTTACAAGTAGCCTCAGGGGGAGGCCTGATGTAGATGTCACGTGACAGTTCTATTCCTTGTAGAAATGCAGATTTTATATCCATGGAATGAAGTGTCCACTGTCTTTGACAAATAACTGCCACAAGCAGTCGAAGAGACTCTGAAGCACATGTGGGTGTATACTTTTGCAGCTCTAACACGTCTAAACCTCTGGCCACTAACCGTGCTTTCTGTACCAGTCCAGTGAGTGTTTCCTTGAGGGTGCACACCCATCTGGTGGAGATGCACTTTTGTCCCCATCCTGAACTTCCTCGAACACACTGTTATCTCTCCAACTCTATCTCTTCTTGTTTGGCTAGGTCAAAGGATAGATCTTTTGTTACCCATACATCCTCACTGACATTTGTGGTATTAACATCACTAACAGTGGGTTCTATCTGAAGACTCTCTAAACTTGATATATCAACTGAATCTTTACTGCCTGCAACATTATTGGGCCCAATGAGCAGCAGATTGTACAAGTTTTTGTATTTACCAGTAGCTTTGCCTGCCCGCCCTAGTACTTCTGCTGTGTGCAAAGCCCCACTGTCTCTGTCTCTGTATTTCAGAACTTGGCCTGTTTTTAGATGGACATCAGTTCCCTGCTCTGTATCACAATGTGTCCCTATGTCGTCACTTGTGTGCTGTGCTGCTTCAATCTTCCCCACTCAGTGTGGCAACACGCTCAACATGCCACGTGATAAGATGCACGGGTTGACGGTCTCAGATGCGGAGGCAACTGAGATTCGTCCTCCGCCACCCGGACCGAGACAAATCACTACTCGACCACGAGGACTTAAAAAAGCGCATTGGGAATTGGACATTCCAAACTGGGAGAAAAAGAAGAAAAAAAAAAGATATGATCTAGGACTTTTATACAGCTTTATACAGTCCATGCCATTGAAGAGACTGTAAAACTCAAGACTTCGTTTTCATTCCCATCAAAAATCAAATATTGAGCTACTGTAAATAATGTCTATTAGTGTCAGTGTATTTATAGCCCTCTCTTTTACCCATTTTCTTTTTTTTAGTTCATCCTTTTTGGCCATTTTTTTTATTTTTATTTTTTGGTAAGCCTTGGTATATTTCATCTCACTAATCACATACAGTTAGTATGAGACTGGTGTGATAGAATCACTTATTAACCTTGTCTGTGTGAAGTGGTTCTAGAGGGCCACAGTCCTGTAGAGTTCAGCTCCAACACTAATTAACCCCTTACACTGAAGGCAATTTTTAAAGATTTCCCACCTAAATGGCAATGGGAAAATAATGGATTATAACTCTAAGAAAATAATATATTGGGCTTATTTAAATGGATTCATTTTATAGAAAACCTTTTTAATAATGCCAAATACCAAATAACGAAAACAAGCCTCGTGGTTATCTTATTCCATCATTCCAAAAATGTGCATTGAGCACCTTTTTGTGCATAGTCTCTCTGGCTCTGCTCACCCATGTGGGGTTTGCGTGTGGTTACCAAATATGTATTCTAACACTTGACATCCAGTGGTGACCATCTAACGCACCTGTGACGTGAAGGATTGTGTTTCAGTTACTCGGGCCGACAAGGTACAAGCACTGGTGCGACACACTCAACGTAGTTTGTCGTATATATTTCTATGTTGCTAATAGATTATTGGGGTGTGAACAGCCACACTGTTTGTAGATGTTTACACTTGGGTGCAAACAGTCACTTCGAAAAATAATCATCGAACTATCGAGCTCTGTGGCAACATCGGGTAAATAGCAAATATTAACTACTAATAAAATTCACGTAGCCTACAGTTTTGAACTGCATAGCATTTTTGGTTATTACCTGCAGCGTAAAATAAAAATGCATGTATATTGAGACAAATATTTTACAAATAATGTGCTCACAACAATACTTCCAGCCTAATTCATGTATTGGAAATATTGTGATTTCTTATTAAAATATTTTACTATAATTCATTTGATGCTTTCATGAATAATAATTCTGTTCACTTTTGTTTTTATTGCCAGGAAGAAATAACATAGAATACAATGATTCACATATAAATTAATGAATTCACATTTGATAATATAGAACATATGGGTTAGGCTTCGGCACATTAAAAGAAAGCACAGGTTTAGTTTTGGAAGTTACAATCGTTTGAATATGATGCTCGCATAACGACTGTGTATATGTATAAAAATACTCACAAATGATCATTTTCTTTAATGAAATGTGAATGAATAAAAGCAAACAAATAACTCTGTTGCATGAGTGTCCTCGTGAATGCTGAATGATGCAGGAAAGTCTTTATCATGCGTCACCATTGCTGCGTCCATCCTTTGATTTAATTGATTTCAATGTTTGTTCTTCTTGTTTCTTCTATTTTATGGTGGTTGGCAAAACAAGCTTGGTCATGACGTTGTGAGAAACAGCTTTGAGGTGCTCAGCTCTGGCCTTTTGAAATGTTATGGTTATAGCGCCCGTTAGTTGTTTAGAGCTGCTAATGACTCATTCGCACGGTGATTGCAGCGGTAGAAAACGTATTG
The DNA here is from genome assembly GCF_019703515.2 of Myxocyprinus asiaticus. Classification (NCBI taxonomy): domain Eukaryota; kingdom Metazoa; phylum Chordata; class Actinopteri; order Cypriniformes; family Catostomidae; genus Myxocyprinus; species Myxocyprinus asiaticus. The sequence goes on from NC_059378.1 coordinate 31,790,681, forward strand.
TCGTTGGATACCTTCTGTATAATAGGATGCAGATGGTGCAATAATCGGAGAAGAACCTCCAAATTAAATTGCACTTGACCAAACCCATTAGCGCTCTGCGCGTACAGTTTCGCCAACCGACTTGTGCCTAGACTTAGCGCATGCTTGTAAGAAAATATCAGAAATATATACGTGAATTTCACACGCTAATAATATAGTTTGGTCTGTGAGTGAAACTAATTTGCTTGTTGTAGGTTCTAATGCTTAATATGAGTTTAAAAGCAACGTGTGTGTGTGTGTGCGTGGCTTCAAGAGAGCAAATATCTGTGTTGTACTTCATTTGTTTCTTTAATTATTTCATATTACTTTCTTATATATTCTTACTCATTTTCTTTATTCATTTTATGTATAAAATTTGACTTATTGTCTTTTTATATCTTTCTCTTGCTGTGCTATTATTATTTCTGTTTAATCTTATGTTGTGTGCTGTATTGTCTTCACAAGTTAGAGATAAAGAGTTGTCTCATTTCAAGGTCTTAACATCATGGGACGATGTTGTAAAGCAGTAATTTTCCATTGTCTGCTTGGTATAATAACACTTGTTGAACTTGTGCTGGTCAGACAAAGTCAGACTGAGCATTGAGAAAGACGCAGCTAAGATTATTAATAAACTCTGCTCATTTTACCATCACTCCGTCTCCTGCCTTCTGCTATATTCCCCTGCTTACTCTGCCTACCTGTTGTGCTGGCAGAAGAGTGAGTTAATAGAACAAGCTTTTGATGGCAACTGGTTTTGTATATCAGATAGAACTCTGATATTTTGCTGATATTAACTGTCTGATGTTTCAGGCCTCTCTTCTGTGGAGAATCAGAGATGGATCAGCTGGGGAAGATTTTTGCGTACGTAGATTTATACACATGCTCATGAATAAATCTTGTGTTATTCAAGAGGTGTACTTTTTTAAAGGTGAAAGTTGTACTTTTTTTAATTAACACGTTACATTTTTAAAGCATATTAAAATGTGTTCATTGACTTCCCACAGTGTGATTGGCCTGCCGTCTGAAGAGGAGTGGCCTACTGATGTTACTCTGTCTCGTCAGAGCTTCAGCCCACAAAACCCTCAGCCAATCACAGACTATGTTCCATCGATCAGTAAGAAGGGGGCGGAGCTCTTACTGGTACATTAACCTTATATACCTTAATTATGTAATATAGTGTGGTGCTAGCCACATCCCGATACAAACAGGGTTGAATTTCATGGCTATTATTCAGAGCTGTCAGTCAATTAAATAATTTAATTGATATTAATCGCATAATGTTTTCTGAGACACAAAGAATGTGAATCGCCAAAAACAAAAGAAGAATGTGAAAGTTGACTTTTATAGTAAAAAAGGACTTAAATATTGTTATGTTTCTGACCCACACCTATCATATCACTTCTAAAGAAATGGATTTAACCACTGGAGTTAACCACTTTTATGCTGCCCTTATGTGCTTTTTTGAGCTTCAAAGTTCTGGCCCCATTCACTGGCATATTTTTCTAAAAATATTTGTGTTCAGCATAAAAAAGTCAAACACATCTGGGATGACATGAGGGTGAGTAAATGAAAAGAGAATTTTCATTTTTCGGTGAACTATTCCTTTAAGTAATATAACAACTTTGTCCACACTTTATGGATGTAAAAATGTGAAGAGATCCCACTGGCCTGGGCAAAGTCCTCCTCTGGTGTTCGCATTTCAATGAATGCTGGTGTATCACTCGTGGGTGATATTTAACTTGCTGAGCTTCAATGATGATTAAATTCCACAATTCAAAGAGTGCAAATGACATTAGTTAAACATCCCGTCTGGGATTGATTTATAAATTAATGTGTTAACAGCTGTTAAAAAAATCATGCATTAATCATATTAATTAATGCATGGGTTAACACAATCATTTTGACAGATGTACTATTATCATAAGATTGAATATTATAATATTATTTATGCAGTTATCATTGCAATGAGGTCTGCTTTAACCCTTGAGTCTTCATTTTCACAGAAGGACATTGTTCTGCAAAAACAAAATTATAAACAACACAATTCTATCATGGACAGCGGCCAGTGTTTTTCACTGGGTGAACAAAGTCAGGTTAATTGTAATTTTTATGCATTTCAGATTAATGTAAAGAACTAAATGATGTTCCTTCATGAAACTGCAGAGCAATATTTTGCATACTTCCAAGCAGACATAGGACACAATGAGCTGTATCTGCATAAATATATTTGACACAACAGAGATTACTCAATCAATCATTTATCTCTAAAGCACATTTAAAAACAGCAAGTGCTGACCAAAGTGCTGTACATTAAGATTAATAAGACCGTAAGAAAATTACACAAGTTCACACAACTTGATAAGATACTGATAACTTTACTGATCCACATTACAATCCACATCCTTACTGATGTATTCAGAGCAGACACTGCACCCTAACATTAGAACTATGAAACAAACAGAGCATAACATAAGTACATGGGTGTCAGGATTTGAGTTGTATATTACAGAGCCTTTCAGAATGTACAGTATTGTAGCACGTTCAAATTCAATCTCATCTTTCACAGCAGTGAACTCAGTTAACCACTTCATAGCCACATATCAGACTAACCAGAAACAATGCTGTGCAAGTGACCGCTATGACCTACTATCAATAACACATATTTTTAATAAATCATGTTGTCCTATTTTACTTAAACACAAATTCCATGTTTCTCTCTTACAAATGGACATCTCTGTAAAATAAATTTTTGTTGTAAAAAGTGACCTCCTGTTTAAGTTTTGATCACCTATTTCTCGAATAAAATTAGCGTAGACAGCCATCACAATCAGTCCTTTCTGAGGGCAAAAGTCTTTTAAAGCATGTTTTCAATTGCCTTTGGACAATATTTCCCTTTTTCCCCTGAAATTAACTTTGTGAAATCCCTGTAGGTGTATGTTTACTGTAAAGGTGTTCATTTTAATTACTGCAAGTTACACATGCAGTAAGTTTACATGCACTTTAAAAGTTTGATTTCAATCAGACTAAAACAACATGACACATTGTCTTTTTAATGTGTCATGTAAATGCTTTAGTCTGACTGAAATTGTAACTGTCTTTTTTTTTAAGTCAGACTAACAATCCTAAATAATGTGATTTGTAGCTCGGCTTTGTCCAGTATGTGTACACCTTAATCGGAGATGAGCTGGACTTTGCGTTGTGCGCGTGCCTGCTCCGAAAGACTGGTGATGCAGAATTTTAGCATCTCACACCCAAACAGCTTAGAACATTTTAGTATTTGTTTGCATTTGAATCATTGTCACATTCAGTTGTCAATGTTAAACATTACAGATTAGAATAAAAAACAAATCCAGAGAAATGGACCTGAAAAACAGACACTGCCTACTACACTTGACAGTACAGATATTTGTTAAAAAAAAAAAAGTAATTTTTTTTTTTTAATCTAACTTAGATGAATGATCTTTGTCTTTTGAACTCCCTCTTTTTATTAATTTTGTTACTTTTGTTTTTTAGTTTGTTTTTGTTTGTTTGCATTGAATCTGAAAATGTTTAACAATATAGCCGATATCGCCTCAAGTCATAATTTTTTTTTAATGCAGCGCCACACACACACTGTTCGCGTGAGTAACAAAAATTGAAGTGTGCACCACCGCGTGAAATGAGGGCTTGCGGCGCCAATGTGCACTTCCGCCAATGTCGCGATAATGTAATCTTTGTCGTGCACAACCTCGCAAACAAGCGGCTGCATTGAGTATAAAGCAGGTTTTATAAAACACGTGTAGACAACAAAGAACAAGCTCTGAACTGAAATCAGCCTAAACGCGCCTCTAAACACAGAGATAAGGTGCAACTTGCAGTACTTCTAAAAGGTTGTGAAATAGTGACAGTAGACATTAATAATACAGGTGCATCTCAATAAATTAGAATGTCGTGGAAAAGTTCATTTATTTCAGTAATTCAACTCAAATTGTGAAACTCGTGTATTAAATAAATTCAATGCACACAGACTGAAGTAGTTTAAGTCTTTGGTTCTTTTAATTGTGATGATTTTGGCTCACATTTAACAAAAACCCACCAATTCACTATCTCAAAAAATTAGAATACATCATAAGACCAATAAAAAAAAACATTTTTAGTGAATTGTTGGCCTTCTGGAAAGTATGTTCATTTACTGTATATGTACTCAATACTTGGTAGGGGCTCCTTTTGCTTTAATTACTGCCTCAATTCGGCGTGGCATGGAGGTGATCAGTTTGTGGCACTGCTGAGGTGATTTGGAAGCCCAGGTTTCTTTGACAGTGGCCTTCAGCTCATCTGCATTTTTTGGTCTCTTGTTTCTCATTTTCCTCTTGACAATACCCCATAGATTCTCTATGGGGTTCAGGTCTGGTGAGTTTGCTGGCCAGTCAAGCACACCAACACCATGGTCATTTAACCAACTTATGGTGCTTTTGGCAGTGTGGGCAGGTGCCAAATCCTGCTGGAAAATGAAATCAGCATCTTTAAAAAGCTGGTCAGCAGAAGGAAGCATGAAGTGCTCCAAAATTTCTTGGTAAACGGGTACAGTGACTTTGGTTTTCAAAAAACACAATGGACCAACACCAGCAGATGACATTGCACCTCAAATCATCACAGACTGTGGAAACTTAACACTGGACTTCAAGCAACTTGGGCTATGAGCTTCTCCACCCTTCCTCCAGACTCTAGGACCTTGGTTTCCAAATGAAATACAAAACTTGCTCTCATCTGAAAAGAGGACTTTGGACCACTGGGCAACAGTCCAGTTCTTCTTCTCCTTAGCCCAGGTAAGACGCCTCTGACGTTGTCTGTGGTTCAGGAGTGGCTTAACAAAAGGAATACGACAACTGTAGTGTCTGTGTGTGGTGGCTCTTGATGCCTTGACCCCAGCCTCAGTCCATTCCTTGTGAAGTTCACCCAAATTCTTGAATCAATTTTGCTTGACAATCATAAGGCTGCGGTTCTCTTGGTTGGTTGTGCATCTTTTTCTTCCACACTTTTTCCTTCCACTCAACTTTCTGTTAACATGCTTGGATACAGCACTCTGTGAACAGCCAGCTTCTTTGGCAATGAATGTTTGTGGCTTACCCTCCTTGTGAAGGGTGTCAATGATTGTCTTCTGGACAACTGTCAGATCAACAGTCTTCCCCATGATTGTGTAGCCTAGTTAACCAAACTGAGGACCATTTTGAAGGCTCAGGAAACCTTTGCAAGTGTTTTGAGTTGATTAGCTGATTGGCATGTCACCATATTCTAATTTTTTGAGACAGTGAATTGGTGGGTTTTTGTTAAATGTGAGCCAAAATCATCACAATTAAAAGAACCAAAGACTTAAACTACTTCAGTCTGTGTGCATTGAATTTATTTAATACACCAGTTTCACAATTTGAGTTGAATTACTGAAATAAATGAACTTTTCCACGACATTCTAATTTATTGAGATGCACCTGTATATGATCTTGCTTTGATTCATAATTAAGAATATAAAATATAATACTAAATAATATAAATGTGCCTGTTAGACATTGTTTAAATTGTTCAATGTAATAGTTACTAGGAACGTTTCCAAACTTTCCTTCTAATTTTCAGACCCAACCAAATCTATCAAGCATCCTTAAAGTGATAGCTCATAAATGAATATTCTGTGATCATATTGTTCCAAACCTTTGTGACTTTCTGTCATCTCTGGAACCCAAAACAAGGTGTTAGGCAGAATGTTAAGGACTGACATCCTCAGTCACCATTCACTTAAAAATAAAAATAGAAAAAAATGGAATTGAAATGTGACTGAGGTTAACATTGTCTATCATCTCCTTAATTGTGTTCATTGTGTTTGTCATATAGGTTTAGAACATGAGGGTGAATAAATTATAACATAATATTCATCTTTAAACTATCGCTGTAATGGAGGGTATATAGGATGCCATAGGAACATGATGCATGCACGCAAGGTGTTAATAATAATCAGATCAGAAGTAACTAGTTACTTCTTGAGTATTCTTTTAATTCGATACTTTCTTACTCTTACTCAAGTAATTATTAACATTATTTTACTTTTACTTGAGTAATTATTTTTTTTACTGGAGCACAATTTTTTGCTAATCTGCCCACCTCAGTAAATTTAAATTTATGTTGCAAGAAAATTTTACATTGCATTAAATATATCAGACTCGTTCTAGAATAGAGAGAATGACTGTTAACACTTTTAATACACAAGTTAAACAACGATCATAAAAATAAATAAATCTTATGTGTCTTTCTGTACAACAAAAACCAGGGAGACAAATCTGGGAGGATGTGGTTATGTTTCCCTGTGATAAACTCTGTTCAAATGACACTTTAATCCAAGGTAATACCATAAAAACTCATAAGGCATGTTTGCTTAACGTACTAAGACAGTGGCACGGAACACCAAATTCATTTTTTTTTTAAATTGTCAAGTCATATTTTTAGTACATAAAAAAATGGAAAAGCTTTATAATTGGAAAATTAAAGATAGATTGATAGAAATTTGGTTTTGACAGGTCATTGTATTCATACATTAGGGTACGTTAAGCCTTTTTAAGGCATTTTAGAATCACCCGTTAATCAAGTGAATGTAAAAAAAAAAAAATGTCCCTTAGCTATTTGGCTGGAAGAAAGTTGGCAACCCATGTGTGATGTGTATTTGATGTCTTTCCTTTAGATATTCCATTACACATTGTGTCATGTATACTTGGGCAGATTGATGAAGACTGTAGCTTGACTATGCTAAAAACCCACTGTTGCTCAGTTATAACTGTGCATGCAAACATACTACAGAAAAAAATCCACAGTGCATCCAGAAAGTATTCACAGCGCTTCTTTTTCCACATTTTGTTATGTTACAGCCTTATTCCAAAATGGATTAAATTCATTATTTTCCTCAAAATTCTACAAACAATATCCCATAATGACAACGTGAAAGAAGTTTGTTTGAAATCTTTGCAAATTTATTTAAAAAAAAAAACAGAAAAAAAATCACATGTACATAAGTATTCACAGCCTTTGCCATGCCACTCAAAATTGAGCTCAGGTGCATCCTGTTTCCACTGATCATCCTTGAGATGTTTCTGCAACTGGATTGGAGTCCACCTGTGGTAAATTCAGTTGATTGGACACGATTTGGAAAGACACACACCTGTCTATATAAGGTCCCACAGTTAACGGTGCATGTCAGAGCACAAACCAAGCCATGAAGTCCAAGGAATTGTCTGTAGACCTCCGAAACAGGATTGTATCGAGGCACAGATCTGGGGAAGGATACAGAAAAATTTCTGCAGCATTGAAGGTCCCAATGAGCACAGTGGCCTCCATCATCCATAAATGGAAGAAGTTTGGAACCATCAGGACTCTTCCTAGAGCTGGCCGCCTGGCCAAATTGAGCGATTGGGGGAGAAGGGCCGTAGTCAGGGAGGTGACCAAGAACCCGATGGTCACTCTGACAGCATTTCTCTGTGAAGAGAGGAGAACCTTCCAGAAGAACAACCATCTCTGCAGCACTCCACCAATCAGGCCTGTATGGTAGAGTGGCCAGACGGAAGCCACTCCTCCGTAAAAGGCACCTGACAGCCCAGCTGGAGTTTGCCAAAAGGCACCTGAAGGACTCTCAGACCATGAGAAACAAAGATTGAACTCTTTGGCCTGAATGGCAAGCGTCATGTCTGGAGGAAACCAGGCACTGCTCATCACCTGGTCAATACCATCCCTACAGTGAAGCATGGTGGTGGCAGCATCATGCTGTGGGGATGTTTTTCAGTGGCAGCAACTGGGAGACTAGTCAGGATCGAGGGAAAGATGAATGCAGCAATGTACAGAGACATCCTTGTTGGAAACCTGCTCTAGAGTGCTCTGGACCTCAGACTGGGGCGAAGGTTCATCTTCCAACAGGACAACGACCCTAAGCACACAGCCAAGATAACAAAGGAGAGGCTCCGGGACAACTCTGTGAATGTCCTTGAGTGGCCCAGCCAGAGCCCAGACTTGAACCCGATTGAACATCTCTGGAGAGATCTGAAAATGGCTGTGTACTGATGCTCCCCATCCAACCTGATGGAGCTTGAGAGGTCCTGCAAAGCAGAATGGGAGAAACTGCCCAAAAATAGGTGTGCCAAGCTTGTAGCATCATACTAAAAAAGACTTGAGGCTCTAATTGGTGCCAAAGGTGCTTCAACAATGTATTGAGCAAAGGCTGTGAATACTTATGTACATGTGATTTTTTTTTTTTTTTTTTTTATTTTTTGTATTTATTTCTTATGTTTTTTTCATTTTCTTTTTTTAATAAATTTGCAAAGATTTCAAGCAAACTTCTTTCACGTTGTCATTATGGGGTATTGTTTGTAGAATTTTGAGGAAAATAATGAATTTAATCCATTTTGGAATAAGGCTGTAACATAACAAAATGTGGAAAAAGTGAAGCGCTGTGAATACTTTCCGGATGCACTGTAGAGTGACTGAGTGAAAACTCTCCTGATTGGCTTACTCAGTCTGGCAAGTATGCTTACCAATTAATATTAGCAATTTTAATTGAATATTCCATGTCCTTGTTTTATTTTCCCCCCCTTCTGTTAGGTGAGCACTGTTAACTTTGCTTATATATAATTATTTTGCAGCCTTATGTTAAAATTATTTATATACATTTTTCCCTCATGAATCTACACTCAGTACTCCATAATGACAAAGAAAAACAGGATTTAAGAATTTTTTGCAAATTAATAAAAAATAAAAAACTGAAATATCAGATTGACATTAGTATTCAGACTAGGACTGATTTTAAACTGTTAATTCAGTGCAATTACTTGTATATATTTTCCTACCATCGGATCAGTTTAAGCTTGAAGTACCACTGTCATGTTTTTATAAGTCTCACTCAGCAGTAGTAAGCGCAACTCCAGCTAAACAGGCAAGGCACAGCTACTAACATCACTAACTGACAGTAAACGGTACAAGATTAGGACGGTTCTTGCTGGATGGAGCACAACTTCAAATGTAGGGGTCTCCAGCTGTGATTTCCTAAGTTTCAAACTACCTTTAAGTAGACACAGCATCCTAAAAATGCTTTGACTTGACACAACCAAAGTGAGATGCTCAAAGTGTCCGTCTAATACATGTGTAGATAGACACGTCCTCAAAAAAGCCCTTATAATAAGTCTAACTCGGACAGATTCAATTGCAAAATGTATTGTTTATTTGCCTAATCAATGCTATATTTGTCTGTCAATAATGTTCTGCATTTTAATTATCTGAATTATTATATTTATTAAATATATATTTATTTTTTAATGTAATTATAAGTATTTAATCATATATTGAATGATTTTTATTTGGGGGCTTTCTATGCAAATGTAGATATTTGTGATTAATTGCGATTTGATTAATCGGCATATCATGTAATTAATTCAATTAAAACTTTTAATTGATTGACGGCCCTTATTTGGACTCATACTATGACACTTGAAATTTAGCTCAGGTGCATCCCATTTGTCTTGATCATGTTTTAGATGTTTCTGTACCTTGACTGGAGTCTACCTGTGGTTGACTGGACATGGTTTGGAAAGGCACACAACTGTCTATATAAGGTTTCTCAGCTGACAATGCATATCAGAGCAAAAATCAAGACATGAGGATGAAGTAACTGCCTGCAGATCTCAGAGGCATGTTTGTGCCGAGGCACAGATCTGGGGAAGGCTACAAAAAATGTCTGCTGCATTGAAGGTTACCAAGAGCACAGTGGCCTCCATAATTCTTAATTGAAGGAGTTTGAAACAATGAGGACTCTTCCTAGAGCTGGCCGCCTGGCCAAATCAAGCGATCGGGAGAGAAGGGACTTTGTAAGAGAGGTGGCCAAGAACCCGATGTTCACTTGGCTGAGCTCCAGAGATCCTGTGTGGAGATAGGAGAAACTTCCAGAAGGACAACCATTAATGCAACACTCCCAACGATCAGGGCTTTATGGCAGAGTGGCCAGACAGAAGCCTCTCCTCAGTAAAAGAAGCATAAACACAATTCTGATTGGTCAATCGTGCCATCCAGCAGTCTGATATCCGGGGATAAATTGATATCAGACCAGTCATCCAATCATCTTTCCTACTTGCATCACTCTGTGATCTTAACAAGTAAGCTAATAAAATAATTTAAACTGAAATTAATGTCATTATTGCAAAATAAACTCATTCAGGATGACACAAGAGTCCTCTGCTGTGTGTCTGTGTCCTGACCACCTTATTTCTTCTATTTTTGTGTGTATCTCATACTAAATTGTTTCAAATGTTCAAACTAAATTTAACATAAAACAAAGGCAATATGAGTTAACACTTGCCATTGTCCTGCTGGAAAATGCAGGGATGTACTTGAAAAAGGATGGCAGCATATGTTGTTCCAAAATGTGATCTCTTTTTGCATTAACGGTGCCCCCACAGATGTGCAAGTTACCCATGCCATGGGCACTGACACACACCCATACCATGACTGACACTGACTTTTAGACCTGATGCTGATAACAGTTTGGATGTTCCTTTTCCTCTTTGGCTCATAGAACACAACGGCTGTTTTTTTCCAAAAAACTATTTAATGTGCACTCATCAGACCACAAGACATGATTCCACTGCTCTAAATGAGACAGCCCTGAGAAGTCTGGGCTGTCTGGACAGTGTTGATGTATGGCTTCTGCTTTGCATATTAAAGCCTTATCTTGCATCTGTGGATGTAGTGGTGAATAGTGTTGACTGACAGATTTACTGAAAAATTACCAAGTCCATGTCATAATATACACTCACTGAGCACTTTATTAGGAACACTATGCTAATACTGGGTAGGGCCTCCCTTTGCTCTCAAAACAGCCTCAGTAGTTCATGGCATGGATTCCACAAGATATTGGAAACATTCCTTTGAGATTCTGGTCCATGTTGACATGATTGCATCATGCAATTTCTGCAGATTTGTCAGCTGCACATTCATGCTGCGAATCTCCCATTCCACCACCTCCCTAAGGTGTTCTATTGGATTCAGATCCAGGGACTGGGAAGGCCACTGAAGAACAGTGTACTCATTGTCATGTTCATGAAACCAGTTTGAGATTTTTGCATTTGTTTTGTGACATGGTGCATTATCATGCTGGATGTAGCCATTAGAAGATGGGTAATTTGTGGCCATGAAGGGATGCACATGGTCAGCAACAATACTCCGATAGGCTGTGTCATTCAAGTGATGATTGATTGGTATTAACAGACCCAAAGTGTGCCAAGAAATCATTCCCCACACCATTACTCCACCGCCACCAGCCTGGACTGTTGACAGAAGGCAGGTTGGTTCCATGGATTCATGCTGTTGCCGCAAAATTCTGACCCTACCATCTGTGTGCCTCAGCCGAAATCGAGATTCATCAGACAAGGCTACATTTTTCCAGTCTTCAAATGTCGAGTTTAGTGACCCTGTGCCCGCTGCAGCCTGAGCTTTCTGTTCTTGGCTGACAGAATTGGAACCCGGCTTGGTCTTCTTCTGTTGTAGCCCATCCGCATCAAGGTTCGACATGTTGTGCATTCTGAGATGCTATTCTGCTCACTACAATTGTACAGAGTGGTTATCGGCGTTACCGTAGCCTTTGTCAGCTCGAACCAATCTGGCCATTCTCCATTGACCTCGCTCATCATAAAGGCGTTTCCGTCCAGAACTGCTGCTCACCGGATGTTTTTTGTTTTTCACACCATCCTCTTTACGCTCTTTTGAGACTGTTGTGCATGAAAATCCCAGGAGATCAGCAGTTACAGAAATACTCAAACCAGCCTGTCTGGCACCAACAATCATACCAGAGTTGAACTCGATCTAATTTTTTCCCCATTCTGATGGTTGATGTAAACATTAACTGAGGCTCCTGACCTGTATCTGTATGATTTTATGCATTGTACTGCTGCTACACGATTGGCTGATTAGATAATCGCATGAGTAAGTAGTTGTACAGTCGTTCCTAATAAAGTGCTCGGTGAGTGTACATTAAAGACACATGACTGTTTTTAAGACAGTGACGCCTGAGGGATCGGAGATCATGCGTATTTACAAGTGGTTTTCGGACTTCCCCATTATGCACCGAGATTTGACCGGATTAATTGAATCTTTTAACTATATTGTGCACTGGGGGGTCACGTGACGCGACGCCATGCAAGAAGCAGACGTGTGAGCAACGAGCTCTGCGCACTTTGCTAAATTTTCAATTATTTTAATGTAATAATCTGGTGAATTTGATACACCCAGTTACACAATTGCTCTTTGATGCAAAACATGGCAAAGAAGTCAAAATCCTCGGGCTCTGGAGACATTAAAAGACACTTACGTGTGCAGGATGAAAGCCCCGACAGGCCTACGGACTGGGAACTCGATTTGGATGGCGCGGCAGGAGAAGGAATCCAGCATCAGTTGTCCAGCAGGTCGGTGATGATGACGAAGATTCTTGCTGACTTGGAGGATCTCTCTGTAATACGTCAATCGATTACGGCAATGGAAAAAAAATTATCTGAGCTAGTTACAAGAGTGACTAATGTTGAGAGACGAATCGATTTTCTGGAATCTTCGGAGAAGGAATTTTCCGCTAATCCGCCCTCGACCAAAGTTGATTTGGAACATCTCCTTGAAAAGCTTGAAGATCTTGAGAATAGAAGCCGCAGGAATAACGTCAGAATTGTTGGAATTCCTGAGCATGAGGAGGGCAGAGATATGGTGAAATTCTTAGACGAGTTTTTCCCGAGTCTGCTCGACATAACAGGCCACAAGCTGGAAATCGAGCGAGCTCACAGATTTGCTGAGGGAGATAGGCCCCGATTGATTCTGGCCAGATTTCATCCGATAAAGATCTTGTGTTGCGCCAGGCGAGGAGCAAAGGGAAGCTTTCTTGGAAGAACCATAATATTTTCTTGTTCCCAGACTTTGCGAACTCGACGAGAGAAGCGCGATTGGTTCAAGGAATGTAAGAAACTCTTACATCAGAAAAAGATCTTGTTTGCTCTGTTTCCGGCCAAACTGAGAATAGAAACGAAGGTTGGTCACAAAGTATTTATATGTCCCAATCAAGCAATGTCTTTTATAGAATCAGTGGCTGAGTAAACCATTGGATGTTTCTCATGTGAGTGGGTCAACTCGCTGTACTTTTGAGGAAGCTGGGCGACATTTTGGGTTTTTTGCGTTGGCTCCACCGTGCGGCTGGTGCTTGTTTTGTGAATAACACTTTCCTTAAAGGAGCTTTTGCATTGACGAAAGATGACTTTTGCATTGAAGTTCCCTGCCAGTTTGAGAGTGGACACTACGGATAACCGCAAAATATCTACATGCTCACACAAAGGATGTCTTTTCTTGACGGATTGTGTAAGTTATGGTATTGTGTAAGTCATTGGCCTTTATGCTGCCTCCGAGTGAATTGACTCAACCATCCGGGGAACCGGGATGCCGGTTTTGTTTATTTTTGTATTGGTTCCGCCTAGCGGCTGGAGCTTGTTCTATTGAATAACACTCCTTTGGAACAGCTGTGGATTAATCTGTTCGTTCTTCATGCTGATTCCTGCTGCTGGCTATAGTTTGTTTTGAGTTTTTTTTTTTTTTACAGGACATTGGAATGATTATGTCATCTGTTGAACTCATAACAGCTGGCTCACAGAACATTCGTTTGTCTGTCCGAGGAATCTGAACGGTTTTATATCAGCTGGAATTTGTTTTGTGGAATTTCACACCTTTGAGACAGTTCTGTGAATTAATCTACACATTCTTTGTGTTCATTCTTCCTATTGACTGGGTTTATTTTACAAAGTATTTTCTGTTATGTAATTTTGCCTCACAAATTTGTGAGGCAAAATTGTGCATTCTGATGGCAAAGTTGTCGTGGGGGCTCGTGGGCGTTCATGGACCTTTTGAGTTTAAAGGGATTGTCGCCAGTTGGCGCTGTCGTGCACGGGGTTAATGCGCACGTTTTTCTTTTTTCTGTTTGTTTTATTCGGGGGGAAGTTTGGGGTTTGATTGTTTCACTAATGGGGAATGTGGTCTGTATAATGTTGTTTTTGACACAATTTATTTTTTCTACTATATCAAAATGTCAAATGTTAATATGAGTGTACTATCTCTCTCCACATGGAATGTGAATGGGTTGGGGCACCCAATAAAAAGAAGGAAGGTTATTACTTTTCTTAAATGTAAGAAATATGATATAGTGTTTCTTCAAGAAACACATCTCTCCCTGCAGGAAGCTGAAAAATTTGGGAAGATATGGGGTGGACATGTTTTTTTTAGTGCTGGCTCAAGTAAGAGCAAGGGAGTCATTATATTGGTAAATAAACATTTACAATTCAAATGTCTCAAGCAGACTAAAGATAAATTAGGGAGAGTCATTATTGTTTTAGCAGAAATTCAAGGGCAAAGGTTGATTTGGCTAATGTTTACGCACTTAACACTGATGATCATGGCTTTTTTTATAGATCTTGAAAGGATGCTGCAAGCTGCTGGCACCCCTCATGATATAATATTGGGAGGAGACTTTAATCTTTTGATGGATTCAGTCCTTGATCACAGTGAAGCAAAAGTGTGTAAACCCCCTAGAGCAACTTTGACACTTCACAGGATGTGTAAAAATCTTTCGGATATTTGGAGACTTTTGAACCCATCTGTTAGGGACTATACATTTTTTTCACCAGTCCATAAGATTTATTCTAGAATAGATTTTTTTTTTTTATATCCAAATCCCTCGTTTCATCTGTTGTTGATTGCTCAATTGGAAACATTTTAGTCTCAGATCACGCCCTGGTGAGTTTAGAGGTGATGCCACATATAGAGAAAAAGAAATCATGTAGTTGGCACCTTAAATTATCCCTTCTGCAAAATCCTGATTTCCAACAAATGTTAAAGACTGAAATCAATGTTTATATGGAGACCAACTGGTCCTCAGTATCCACTGTGGGCATGGCTTGGGAGGCACTTAAGGTGGTTCTTAGGGATCGGATCATACAGTATGCCTCATTCATCAAAAAATCCAAAGCACAAGAACTCGTGGAGTTGGAAGGAAATATTAAAAGTGCAGAGGCAGAGCTGAAGCGCCGTATGTCAGCTGATGGCCTCAGAGAATTGACCCGATTGAAATACAGATATAATACTATTTTGTCGCAGAAAGTGGAGTTTTGGTTATTCAGAGCAAGACAGTCATACTTTAAGTCGGGGGACAAAGCAGGGAAGCTTTTGGCTAGAAATATAAAGTAGAGAGAGTCTTTTTCTATCATTCCCTCAGGTGAAATCTGGTAGTGGTGAAATATTTACCTCAGCCATTGATATTAATAATGCCTTTTGAAGAATTCTATATTGATCTTTATAGTTCCACGTCTTTGTCTACTGATGAAGATATTAGAAACTTTGTGGAACCATTAGATCTTCCTAAACTGACAATTGAGCAGAAAAACTCTCTTGATTCTGAGATAACCTTGGAGGAGCTTGACGAGGTAATTAAGTCCCTACCTACTGGCAAGGCTCCGGGGACAGATGGTTTTGCCGCAGAATTTTTTAGATCCTATGCTACAGAACTGGCTCCACTTTTGTTAGAAGTTTATACTGAATCATTAAAGAATGGAAAGCTTCCGCCAACCATGACACAAGAATCAGTCTGATTCTTAAAAAGGACAAAGATCCAAGCGAGTGTAAAAGTTACCATCCAATCTCCCTGATCCAACTAGATGTAAAAAATATTGTCAAAAGTTTTGGCTAACCGACTAAGTAAAGTTATGACATCTCTTATTCATATAGATCAGGTGGGGTTTATTCTGGGCCGTAACTCTTCTGATAACATCAGGCGTCTCATCAATATCATGTGGTCAGTAGCGAATGATCAATCTCCGATCGCTGCCATCTCACTTGATGCCGAAAAGGCGTTTGATATGGTAGAAGGGGATTATCTTTTTAAGATTTTGGAAAGGTATTGGTTCGGGAGTACATTTATTGGTTGGATTAAGTTACTTTATAGACACCCTGTAGCAGTGGCACAAACAAATGGATTAATTTCAGATTATTTTACTCTGAGTAGGGGCACTCGGCAGGGCTGCCCTCTTTCCCCATTATTGTTCTGTCTTGCCCTGGAACCATTAGCAGCCGTGATAAGAAAGGAGGATGATTTTCAAGGGGTGACAGCGGGAGGTGTGGCGCATAAGCTTTTGCTTTACGCAGTTGATATTTTATTATTTGTCTCTGAACCTACTAGATCTATGCCTTGCCTCCACAGATTTATTAATTCCTTTTCCAAGTTCTCAGGATACAAAGTCAGTTGGTCTAAATCCGAAGCTTTGGCACTGACAGCGTACTGCCAAGACACGGCTTTCCAGCCGGGCGCCTTCCAGTGGCCCAAACAGGGCATTAAGTATTTGGGGATTTTATTCCCAGCAAATTTGTCTGATTTAGTTAGTTAATTTTGACCCTTTAATAAAAAGGTTTTCGAGCGATGTGGGCAGGTGGGCTTCATTACATTTATCGATGATTGGGAAGGTTAATGTTATTAAAACAATCTCTCCCTGTAGATGTCCCCCTCTCTTTTTTTCAGGCAATTTGATAGCATAGCTAAGTCCTTTATTTGGAATGGTAAGCGCCCCAGGTTAAATTTCAATAAGTTACATAGGCCGATTGACAATGATGGGTTAGGCCTAGTCAAGATTTTGTTTTATTATTATGCGTTCATCTTAGACATTTGGCTCATTGGTCGCTTCCACCTGAGAGAGCCCCTCCCTGGTTTTGTATTGAAAAGGAAGTTCTTGCCCCTGTATCACCACTGCAAATACTTTCGATCAAACTAGCCGGAGAGGTTAAGTCGCACCCCGTTATTTTGCATTTGCACTCAATATTTACAAAAGTGTTGAGTGTTTATTTCGGATATTTATTTAAACGCAGCCTCAAGCATATGGCTGAACCCTAAACTATGTATTACAGTGCATCTTGAAAGTATTCACAGCGCTTCACTTTTTCCACATTTTGTTATGTTACAGCCTTATTCCAAAATGGATTAAATTCATTATTTTCCTCAAAATTCTACAAACAATACCCCATAATGACAACATGAAAGAAGTTTGTTTGAAATCATTGCATATTTATTAAAAAGAAAAAACAAATAAAATCACATGTACATAAGTATTCACAGCCTTTGCCATGACACTCAAAATTGAGCTCAGATGCATCCTGTTTCCACTGATCATCCTTGAGATGTTTCTACAACTTGATTGGAGTCCACCTGTGGTAAATTCAGTTGATTGGACACGATTTGGAAAGACACACACCTGTCTATATAAGGTCCCACAGTTAACGGTGCATGTCAGAGCACAAACCAAGCCATGAAGTCCAAGGAATTGTCTGTAGACCTCCGAGACAGGATTGTATCGAGGCACAGATCTGGGGAAGGGTACAGAAAAATTTCTGCAGCATTGAAGGTCCCAATGAGCACAGTGGCCTCCATCAACTGTAAATGGAAGAAGTTTGGAACCACCAGGACTCTTCCTAGAGCTGGCCGCCCGGCCAAACTGAGCGATCAGGGGAGAAGGGCCTTAGTCAGGGAGGTGACCAAAAACCCGATGGTCACTCTGACAGAGTTCCAGCATTTCTCTGTGGAGAGAGGAGAACCTTCCAAAAGAACAACCATCTCTGCAGCACTCCACCAATCAGGCCTGTATGGTAGAGTGGCCAGACGGAAGCCACTCCTCTGGAAAAGGCACATGACAGCCCACCTGGAGTTTGCCAAAAGGCAGTTGAAGGACTCTCAGACCATGAGCAACAAAGATTGAACTCTTTGGCCTGAATGGCAAGCGTCATGTCTGGAGGAAACCAGGCATCGCTCATCACCTGGCCAATACCATCCCTACAGTGAAGCATGGTGGTGGCAGCATCATGCTGTGGGGATGTTTTTCAGTGGCAGGAACTGGGAGACTAGCCAGGATCGAGGGAAAGATGAATGCAGCAATGTACAGAGACATCTTTGATGAAAACCTGCTCCAGAGCGCTCTGGACCTCAGACTGGGACCTCAGGTTCATCTTCCATCAGGACAATGACCCTAAGCACACAGCCAAGATAACAAAGTAGAGGCTCCGGGACAACTCTGTGAATGTCCTTGAGTGGCCCAGCCAGAGCCCAGACTTGAACCCGATTTAACGTCTCTGGAGAGATCTGAAAATGGCTGTGCACCGACGCTCCCCATCCAACCTGATGGAGCTTGAGAGGTCCTGCAAAGAAGAATGGGAGAAACTGCCCAAAAATAGGTGTGCCAAGCTTGTAGCATCATACTAAAAAAGACTTGAGGCTCTAATTGGTGCCAAAGGTGCTTCAACAATGTATTGAGCAAAGGCTGTGAATACTTATGTACATGTGATTTTTTTTTTTCAGGTTTTTTTAAATAAATTTGCAAAAATTTCAAAAAACTTTCATGTTGTCATTATGGGCTATTGTTTGTAGAATTTTGAGGAAAATAATGAATTTAATCCATTTTGGAATAAGGCTGTAACATAACAAAATGTGGAAAAAGTGAAGCACTGTGAATACTTTCCGGATGCACTGTAATAAGTACCCTTTTTGTTGGTCAGATTGGATTGTGAGGGGGGTTAATACACTTGGTGACCTATATGAGGGTGAAGTATTGAGACCTTTTTAAAATTTGGTTCAACATTTTGGCATTCCCAGTTCTCAGTTTTATAAGTATTTACAGCTTCGCCACCTACTCTGCACTGTTTTTGGGAGTGGCACGCACCCCCCTAAAGCGGCAGGTGCTTTGGGAGAGGTGATTGGTGCTTTTGGAAAAGGCCATGAAGCATCAGTGTATTACTCCCTACTAATTCAGAGTCTGGGGGATGGAGCCTTGACTTCTCTCAAGAGAGTATGGGAAAAATATTTGAATTTGGTATTGGAGGATGGAGTGTGGACTAAGATTCTTAAAAATGTCAAGTCTGTATCTAGAGATGCAAGGGTTTGCTTTATGCAATTTAAGATTTTACATAGATTTTATTGGACCCTCTCTAGATTATATAGGCTTGGTCTTAAAGTCACACCCACTTGCTGGCGATGCCAATCAGAAGTTGGAGACACTACCCATGTCTTTTGGGGGGGTGTTAAGATCCAGGAGTTTTGGTTGAGGGTTCGGAGTTATTTGTGTGATGTTTTGAACATTCAGGTTTTGCTTTGTCCCAGACTCTGTATTTTGGGTGATGGGGCGGTCATACATTTAGGGGATAATCACATAAAAAAAATTGGGTTCTGACCAGTCTCATGATCGGCAGGCAAGTAATTTTAAGGGGTTGGAAGTCAAGTGGAGCACCCTTTTTTCAGAGTGGTGTGTGGAAATGGGGAGGGTAGCTGCATTTGAAGAAGCGGTAAGTAGAAGGCTGGGGTTTAGGGACATATTTGTTAAAAAATGGGGCAAATATTTAGTTTTTTGGGGGGACTCTCGGGGAGGGGATGTGGAGAGTGTAGTTTAGTTTAATCATGTATGCTTATTATTATTTTATATATATATATATATATATATATATATATATATATATATATATATATATATATATATATATATATATATTACACTATATTGCCAAAAGTATTCGCTCACCCATCCAAATAATTGAATTCGGGTTTTCCAATCAATTCCATGGCCACAGGTGTATAAAATGAAGCACCTAGGCATGCAGACTGCTTCTACAAACATTTGTGAAAGAATGGGCCACTCTCAGGAGCTCAGTGAATTCCAGCGTGGTACTGTGATAGGATGCCACCTGTGCAACAAGTCCAGTCGTGAAATTTCCTCGCTACTACATATTCCACAGTCAACTGTCAGTGGTATTATAACAAAGTGGAAGCGATTGGGAATGACAGCAACTCAGCCACGAAGTGGTAGGCCACGTAAAATGACAGAGCGGGGTCAGCGGATGCTGAGGCGCATAGTGCGCAGAGGTCGCCAACTTTCTGCAGAGTCAATCGCTACAGACCTCCAAAGTTCATGTGGCCTTCAGATTAGCTCAAGAACAGTGCGTAGAGAGCTTCATGGAATGGGTTTCCATGGCCGAGCAGCTGCATCCAAGCCATACATCACCAAGTGCAATGCAAAGCGTCGGATGCAGTGGTGTAAAGCACGCCGCCACTGGACTCTAGAGCAGTGGAGACGCGTTCTCTGGAGTGACGAATCACGCTTCTCCATCTGGCAATCTGATGGACGAGTCTGGGTTTGGCGGTTGCCAGGAGAACGGTACTTGTCTGACTGCATTGTGCCAGCTGTGAAGTTTGGTGGAGGGGGGATTATGGTGTGGGGTTGTTTTTCAGGAGCTGGGCTTGGCCCCTTAGTTCCAGTGAAAGGAACTCTGAATGCTTCAGCATACCAAGAGATTTTGGACAATTCCATGCTCCCAACTTTGTGGGAACAGTTTGGGGATGGTCCCTTCCTGTTCCAACATGACTGCACACCAGTGCACAAAGCAAGGTCCATAAAGACATGGATGAGCGAGTTTGGTGTGGAAGAACTTGACTGGCCTGCACAGAGTCCTGACCTCAACCCGATAGAGCACCTTTGGGATGAATTAGAGCGAAGACTGCGAGCCAGGCCTTCTCGTCCAACATCAGTGTCTTTTGTGTTTTTTGGAATGTTTTGCAGGAATTTATTTCAGTAAAAAGCAATGCTGTTGATTAGGTAAAACATGAAGTACCTTGTCTTTATACTGTTTTTGTTTTAATACAAGTCAAAATACATTACAAATCACTCTTTATTTGCATTTTGCATACTGTCCAAACTTTTTTGGAATTGGGCTTGTACATCAGTCTGGGAAAGGTAACTAAGCCATTTTCAGATGCTCAGGAATTCTAAAGAACCCAATAGAAAGGATTATCTGGAATGGAGGAAACTTTGCACAGATGGAGGAAACTTTGCACAGTAGTGATCCTTTCCAGAAGTGACCATGCTTTCAAAATTCCTCCAAGAGCACAGCGATGAGCCAAAGACAACATCCAAGAAACTGCAGGCCTGTCTCACCTCAATAAAGGTCACTATTTATGACTCCACTATCAGAGAGACATTGGGCAAAAATGAAAACCATGGAAGAGGATTACACTGTATGTCAAGCATGGTGGTGGAAGTGTGATGGTGTGGGGATGCTTTGCTGCTTCTGGGCCAGGGTACCTTAATTGCCATAAACATGAAACATGGGAAATATGAATCCTACTCTCTACCAGAAAATCCTGAAGGAGAAGCGAAGTTTTGTAGTGGCCTAGTCAAAGTCCTGACTTGAACCCCATTGAGAAGCTGTGGCAGGACCTTAAACAAGCTTAAACCCTCCAATGTGGCTGAACTAAAGCAGTGCTGCAAAGAAAAGTGGGCCAAAATTCCAGTGATTTACACTGATCAGCCACAACATTAAAACTACTGACAGGTAAAGTTAATAACTTTATTATCACATTACAGTGGCACCTGTCAAGGGGTGGGATATATTAGGCAGCAAGTGAACAGTCAGTTCTTGAATTTCATGTGTTGGAAGCAGGATAAATGGGCAAGCATAAGGATCTGAGCGACTTTGACAGGTGCCAAATTGTGATGGCTTGAAGACTGGGTCATAGCATCTTCAAAACAGCATGTCTTGTGGGGTGTTCCCAGTATGCAGTGGTGACAGGGTCATGGGCGCCCAAGGCTCATTGATGCACTTAGGGAGCGAAGTCTAGCCCGTCTGGTTCGATCCCACAGAAGAGCTACTGTAGCACAAATTGCTTAAAAACGTAATGCTGGCCATGATAGAAAGGTGTAAGAACACAGTTCATCTCAGCTTGCTGTGAATGGGGATTTGTAGCCGCAGATCAGTCAGAGTGCCCACGCTGACCCCTGTCCACCACCGAAAGTGCCTACAATGGGCACGTGAGCATCAGAACTGGACCATGGAACAATGTAAAAAATTGTTCAGGAATGGTTTGAGGAACATGATGAAGAGTTCAGGGTGTTGCCCTGGTCTCCAAATTCCCCAGATCTCAATCCAATTGAGCATCTATGCGATGTGCTGGACCAACAAGTCTGATCCACTGCAGCTCCACCTCGCATCTTACAGGACTTGAAGGACCTGCTGCTAACGTAATGGTGCCAGATACCACAGGACACCTTCAGAGTTTTGTGGAGTCCACAAGATGGGTCAGAGCTGTTTTGGCGTCACGAGGGGGACCTACACGACAGTAGGCTGGTGGTTTTAATGTGGCTGATTGGTGTACACAGACATCACTTATCCCGTGCGAATCGACGGTAACCCTTACAGACGTTCGCATTAGCCTAATAAAATTATTTTACTTTATAGACATACAGGTATGTCTGAGAAACTAATCTGTGATTTGAACTGCCCCTGCGCTCTCACCTCACTAGTCTGTTGTCGTAATCGGCCCGCCACCATCAGCTCCCAAATCACACAGAGTTTAAATCTGCTGCATCTGATAATCCACTCTGTTTAAAATCTTGGACCTAATACAGCCACCAACACCAGATATTTGTCAGTGTAGGTGCACACACGTATCAGTGTGGCCGCACGAGAAATGTAGCACTTTAAATCCATCCCTAATCGCTCAAAGAGCACCTTGGTCATGAGAAGTGGTATTAGTGGGCTAGGCAGGGGCTTCATGAGAGAAGATCTTTGGCAGATGTCACAGCTTTGGCAGTACTGTTTTACATTTCCTTCCATCCCCGGCCAATGTATATATATATATATAGTTTGTAATAGAGGAAGGAAAATTGTATAAGAGTGTGTGTGTGTTTTATGAAGATTAAATGTTTGTGGGTTGTGTGGAATATGTAGTATATTTTAGTATATATAGAATGCAATATCTGTGTTTTGGAAGAGAGTGAGGTTAAGAGGGAGAGGGAGAAAATGGGGAAACGGTATGTAAATGTCTGGATCACTACCACACCCATATGCAATATTTTTGTCCTTATTAAAATTTGTTATGGTTATGATAACCATGGTTTTCTCTGAATTAGCAGTGGTCCCCCTCAGTCAGTGTGGCCAGAACCTTCAAAATCACCTCTGGGGTGGGGACCATGTCTTCAGATATCTGTTCTGTTGTCCGTTAAAGCAGTGATGGTCCATGGATGCTCTCTGTATGTGTGGAGTGTCTCCTTTACGGTGGGTCACTGCAGCCGGTGTGGCCAGTACCGCTGCTACCCGAGGGAGTCAACTTGCTGTATATAATTGTGCATGTGTCACTCAGTCTTAAAGATCTTGGATTATGGAAGTAGATCTGGAATGTAATGAGATAAAGCGATGCTCTTCATTTGTGCCCAGCAGTGTTTTAGCCTGTCATCCTATTCATATTTTCTCGAAAATGCAGCTCCTGTGGAGACAGTTTAAAACAATTGAGAGAGAACATTTAAATTAGGACTGTCACACTCACCTTGACCATCGGTCTCCGAGGGTCGGGCCACCGGGAAGTTTCTTTGTCTCTGTTTGTCCTCTTTGTGGCCTCCTGTGCAAACGCGCGTCCAGTAGTTGTGTGGGGGGTTGTTCGGCTGTGCGAGGCTCACTGCACTTCCTGAATCCAGCAAGGCCACCAACCTCTGAACATTAGGAAGACCTGCTCTGTCATTGCGTTGTTGGTTTTTCGTTGTTAACTATAAAAAATAAAAAAAATTCCATAAATATTTCTTACTGGCCATGTAAATGTTTTTTGCACCATTTTTATTACAAACTATATGTGGCTTCTTGGCTTCAAATATATGCAGTATATATATTTGGGTACCGTGAAACTACCGCAGCACATACATAACATGCAACACTATTTTACATATGGCTACAATTTCACCAGTGTAGGATTTGAAGGTATAGTTTTGTTGACTATTAATCTCTCTCTATTAACAGGAAATGCTGACCTTTGACCAGTTGAGAAGAATCTCTGCATTGAATGCTTTGGAGCATCCGTTCTTTACTGAATGACTGAATCATCAGCAGACATATTAGTTACCTATGTGTGGTACAAGTTATGGGTAAAATTAGTAAACCGAGTAGATGTTGGTGGCCAATGTTTAAACAAAATGATTTTGTATGAACTTTTTATCTTGTATTTTCTTCATCATTTGTATGTAAAGCACTTTGAATGGTGTATGAAATGTGCTATATAAAAAAAACTTGCCATGCCTTGCCTTGAACTGTAAGATTAATGACAAAGTCTTTGAAGTCTGTCTTGAATTAACTGTGCATGTGCACACAGTTGCATTGTCCTTTGTTATTTGGCTGATGAAGGCTTTAGTTGGCAGTTAATAAATTGTCTATGTATTCAATTTTAACACTAGATCTACCGGAATTCTATAACTACTAGAATAGCCATAGCAGTCATTCAGACCATTCATACTAGACTGTACCAAATGTCATTTTTGTCATGTCATATTTATATTTGAAGCTTCTATTGAGGTTTTAGAATGAAGCTTCTAATGTCTGTCATCATATGACTTAATCGCCCTAAAAAATGTAAAAATCCTTGAACAAAATCCTCAATTTGAATAAAATAGAATAATATGGATTACATGGAGCACCAAGCGAATGCAGATAGGCCTACATAATATGATCTTTTTTGTAGTATATAACAGTGTAAGAGCTGCTAGACTGCCCCGGAAGGTGCGTGCCTCGCTTTGTGTCCGGCAAGTGGGAGAGCAAAGTTTTTTCACCGCAGTGAAAATGTTGTTTTTGAAAGTCTAAACGCCAACAAACATGGATTGAAGCAGAATATTTCGGTAGATAAAAACATGTTGTGTATCTTTTTTCAATACATTTTGACTTTTGGACTTTAAAACGCTCTGGAGTTACTGGAAATGTTTGGATCACACGAATCGGATACAATCCTATGCAGCCACCACTGGAATCAAAATCCATGAATAAATGGTTCTGTTATGTTAGTATAGGTAATAATAAACATCAGGACACGAAATTAAAATTCTAATGAATGTGAAAATGTATTAGTTCATCGACAACCACAGAACCTGCTATTGTAGCTAATTACAGATACAAATTCGATTATTTATATTCTATTATTTTCTTTGTAAAATAAAAACAAATCTTAGGATATAATAACTTATAAAAACATCACCAATATGCATCTCAGTGTATAGTAAAAACCTTTATGGACGTGTATGAAACACATATAGGTCTAAACCAAAATGATCAAAACAGTTAATAAAGAATATGAAAATTCACTAAACTGTGGGAAAATGCAATATATGTTTTACAGTGACCAAAATATCATGCTTTAAAATTTTAATGAATATATCATGCTGTAAAATTATAATGAAAATATCATGCTGTAATATCATAATGAAAATATGCTGTAAAATCGTAATGAATGCATTCTCCTATAAGTGGGCTCACTTGAACAAGGCATCTGGTTGTTTGGAGGCAAACGCCACACGTCATTCACTGACGCTTATGGATCGATTACTTACAGTCAACACAGGTAATCTCTACCTTCCATGTGCAGCTCCCACACACTACCTTGTGACATTTGTCACAAGTGTCCTTTGTTTTGTTTTTCTTGCAGTTTCTCCGCACTTGGCACTGCCTTCTCTTCTCCATCTGCAGCTGCTCCTGCCTGGGTCCTGGTTTTCACACCATCAGCTGTGTGGCTTTTGCTCTCATGGGGCTGGAACAAAGTTCATTTGCCAGTCGCGTTATGAAGTATCTCCGTAACATTCTCTCATTTGTGCATTTCTTGAACAGGATGGAAGCATTTATCACAGCCAGGTCAAGGATATTATAAAACACAGCCACTGGCCATCTACGTGTGGGTGCTTTCACTGAGTATTTCCTAGCCATTTGATCTAGCACACCTACTCCAACTTTTGTTCTGTTGTAGTATGTGACTGTCTCTGGTTTAGCCTTTTGGCCACTTGTGATGGCAACAGCTGTGTGGACAGTGCTGAGAATGAAGATGTTTTTCCTTGTTTTGCACTGATAGACTGTGAGTGTTGCATTGTCACTTCTCAGCACCTCTGTGGTGAACAGCACCCTTTGCTCCTTTTCGCATGTGGGGAGCTCACGTCTGCTCTTATTCACTGTGTCAGCGAGGCTGGTTTTCTTTCGAACTGGCCTGTAGTGCCTTGGCCAGTTTGAGGGAAGTAAAAAAAGTTGTCAGTGGTGATGTTCCTCCCCTTCTCAAGGGAAGGCTCAACCATTTTCAGCACTACACTGTCTCCGAGTTGCTGACCTGGCCTCCGCGTCTCGTCTTTGCCCAGATATGGCGCACCGTTCACCATATATTTGGTATCGACGTCAGCAGTGAGCCAGAACTTTATACCGAATTTATCTGGTTTGTTTGCTATATATTGGATGAAGTTGCACCTTGCTTTTGTTGGGAAGAGCTGCTCATCAACAGTTATGTCGGCACCAGGCTTGTAACAAGCGATGCTTTTCTGGACAAATTTCTCCCAAATCTCAGTCACCTGGGCAAACTTGTTCTCTTGCAGGTGTGTGCGTCTGATCTCCTTTTTATTGAAACGCAGGAATCGCATAATTTCTTGGAATCTGTTTCGGGACATGATCTCCTTGAAAAATGCATTGCCCCAGTTGGCCGACCAAAAGCTCAAAGTCCATGCCTTTTCCACCTTGCGACCACGAATGTATACGAGAGCAATGAAGGCCTTTAGTTCATCGACTGTCATATTCCATGAGCTGTCCTCCTTAACTCTGTGTGCCTCAGCAACAGTGTAGTCCCTGATATGCTTCAACATGCCATCATCAACCAAAAAGAGAAAAGCGGTGAGGGCATCTTCAGTGTTGCGCTTTGCGTGCGCTGTGGGGCCTACAGCTTCTGTCATGACATTTTGACTTTGTAGCCTTCCTCTATTTTCACCCCACTGTATAACAGTCCACACAGTGCCGTCTTTCACCGTTTCATGCCTCTCTGCTGAAGGTGGATTTAGTGAGACAGCTTCTTCATCCAGTGGTGGGCTGAGAGCTCTTGTGGTTGGCACAGCAGGCACAGCTGATGATTCAGGATTTTGCACTGTCGCCAAAAAATTATAGCCTATTTAATTGGTTTTATTTCATGAAATATCAATCTTATCAGGGGTAATATTATCCTTTATGCCTTAGGCTATACTATAACACTAGCACAGGGCTGGATCGATCAGGGGCGGACTGGCCATCGGGAGAACCAGGTGGGCCAGTGGGCTGCCATGAAATGGGCCGCGATAAGCTGAAATGAGCCGTCAATTTATGCAGAACGGGCCACAAAACAGCGCCGCGATATGCCGAAGGGTGCAGCAATATGCAGAAAAGGATGCTTTTCTGCATGCCCCCCCCCCCCCCACACACACACTTTTGGGCCAGTTGCTATGTAAAATCCCAGGCTGAAGTTAATAATAATAATAATAATAATAGAGGCTATTTCGTCATAACATTGTAGTCTGTTATTGATAACAGCCAGACTATAGTCTTCCTAGGATCAGCCTAACATATCTGGAACAGTAGCAGATGGAATGACAGCAGTTGTCAGATTGGAGGTGTCCACATGGCTTTTTTTTTACAAACCGGCATTATCTCTGAATCACTCTCAGAGTCAGTGTCAGATGAACTGTCAAGAGACCAAGAGACATCACTATCTGAACCTGCTCCTCCATCAAACTCAGCATCGTCAAGGCTCTGAAGCAAGGCTAAAGCCTCTGTGGCAGTCAATCTCTTTTTTGCTGATTTTTTAAAGCTGAAGCTAAGTTTTAGCTTAACAATAGCATATAAAAACAACTAGAAAAAAATAGTTGCTAGGTAACGGTGACACGCATCTTCAATGGCGGGAAAAAGTAGCAAACGCTGAAATAATACACCGGCTATAATGCGTATTGCCATTCAAGGTAGAAATACTCTGAACTCTCTTGTGTTTTGTAATTTTAATATAATAATAATGTTATAATAAAATACACACACATTTAAGATAAGTCAGGGTCCTATGGTTATATGGGTTTTATTTCAACAAAGTTATTACATTGCAAAATTTAAAAACGGTCAAAATGACTGCCTTGGTAGTTCTAGTATTAAGAGAGAAACCATTGTCAAACCATAACATCTGTGACTTGAGTTAGTTGTTTCAGTGCCTTTGGTGTATTCTACATGAGGTGGACTTGAGCATCATTATCACATGCAGTGTTAAACTTTTAAGTGTCATTTTTCTATTTCTTTACAATGTATTATTGGGGGTCAGTATCATATAGCAGTTATATGTTGGAGATAAAGACATTCTAATGCTGTGACACTGTAGTTCTGTATTGGTAACAAAGTGCTGTGTGTATATGTATATACAGGTTCAAAAATTTACGTATTTCATGTCATCATGTAAAAGGGCCTTTTTCAATTCAATTTACCCAATATATTATGTTGCAGCCCCTAATAAATGTATTAACTGCGAATAATTTCCTTCACTCACACTTTGTTTTCTCTGAAACTCAGCATATAAGCCAAACTCATCTGTCACAGGACATATTATAATCTAAGAGACCTGATTTCAGTCATGGCTCAGTTTTGCTTTTCTATGGCTTTTCCATTTAACAAACAGAAAAGTCAAAGAGAAAAAATCATCATCATTTAATATTAAGTCATTACTACTTTAAGCAGTTCCCATCTGTTCAAATTTTAGGTTCTTAATCTTATATGTTATTTATCTCCCCATATAATATATTTTCATCCACTCCATCATTGTATTCATCCTTTATATTATTTATCTCCACTTCATCCTAATTTATTTCATAGTAACGGGTGTATACCAAGAAAAAAGTTGTCAGGGCCCACTTCAATCTTATGATTATATAAAATGTTTATTTGTTTAACCTTAGAATGGCTGAACCCAAAAACTAAACAAATGCATAAAGGGGGTCAAAATGACCCCTATTGTGTTCAGTGGTTTTCTTCTAAGAAAAGGTGATGTCAATGTAAATTTTATTTACATAGCATAATTTAAAAACTACAGTAGTTGAACAATGTGCTGTACAACAACAAATTTCAAAGGAAAAAACAAAAGTCAAGAACAATAAAAAGACAATATAGGAAAGGCTCTACGGTTGATTAAAAGCCAATGAAAAGTTATTATCTTAATTTTAGAAACCGGAGCAGTTCTGATATCACTTTTTAGGGCTCTCTGGGACGGTCCTCAGATGGTTCAGGTCATATCTAGAAGGGAGGGATTACTATGTAAACATAGGCAACTATGAATCTTATTGGACATCCATGACATGTGGAGTCCCACAATTCTTGCACCGCTCCTGTTCAACCTGTATATGAAAAAGAACCAAACTGTGCACCATAGCTATGCAGACGACACCCAGATCTACCTAGCCCTATCGCCCTATCTAAATGACTACAGCCCCATGGACTCTGTGCCTGTGCATTAACAAAATCAACTGTTGGATGTGCCGAAACTTCCTTCAGTTCAATTACAACAAGACAGATCATTGTATTCCCAAGGTGAACACATACCTTGACACTAGAAGTCTAAAGACAAAAAATCAAGTCAGAAATATTGGTGTCATTTTGGAGTCCGACCTTAGTTTCAGTAGTTTGCAAGTTAATGTAATCCAGCGTTGAGAATAGTGTAAACGTGTGTGGTCTCGCGGTCCTGGGCGAAGGGGGCTCGAGGCTTGAGACTTGACCAGAGCTTGAATATCCCCCAAAAGATGTCAGAAAATGGGACAGCGAGCAGTTGTCTACGGAGACTTTTGTGTTTGAGAAGAGATTAAATATTTTGCCTCTTATACCCCCCAAAAAGGAGCGTGATATGATTAAATGAATTTGGTTGGTTGACCAATCAACTTTTAGCAACTATTAAATAGGGTTAGAAAAGCCAGATCGGAATGAAACATGGTAGGCCTATTTGTCTCTTGTCCCAAGAGGTCTGTGCAAAATTTTAAAACAACTGGCCACCAGGAGGCGCTATTGTGTTTTTCATGCGTGTAAATCGTATATACCGCTGTGTTACACTCAGACACACGTTATTCATACCATTTGATAGATTACCTCATTCTGAACAACTGTGTCTCAAGAAGCATTGGTGTGAATCAAATCGTTTGTTAAATATTTAGGATTATTTAAAAAACTACTTTTTCAAACTAGTCCTAGGCTATTCGCCCGATCTGAACAAAACCAGTGAAGAGAGATTCTCTGGAGTCCCACTATCAATAATGATCAAAAAAAATTTAAACTTTCGATTCATCATCGCAGGGTTACGCCAAAACGTTCAAAGTGGGTGTGGCCACATTTACTTAAATGGTTAAACCAATTTTGGACATTTACGTAGGACGTCAATCTGAGGACACATGAAAAAAATTGCGCAACTCTGCCTCTTTGTGGCACTATAACAGTCATGAATGTAAAAAATGCCATAGCTCTGTGCTACCTAACAGTATGGTTCTGAAAAATTAAGGCACTTTATCATTTTAGGTGCTATTGGACTGTCTAATTAATACCTAATATTGGTTGCAAATGTACTTAAAGGACCTTAATAGCTTGAACCCTGTTAATTGCTGCTTGCAGCTACACTGGAAGCCAAAAGTTTGGAATAATATACAGATTTTGCTCTTATGGAAAGAAATTGGTACTTTTATTCACCAAAGTGGCATTCAACTGATCACAATGTATACTCAGGACATTAATAACGTGAAAATTACTATTACAATTTGAAAAAAAAATTCAGAACTTCTAAACTACTTCAAAGAGTTCTCATCAAAAAATCCTCCACGTGCAGCAATGACAGCTTTGCAGATCCTTGGCATTCTAGCTGTCAGTATATGTCCAGATGCTCAGGAGACATTTCACCCCACGCTTCCAGTAGCACTTGCCATAGATGTGGCTGTCTTGTCGGGCACTTCTCACGCACCTCATAGTCTAGCTGATCCCACAAAAGCTCAATGGGGTTAAGATCCATAACACTCTTTTCCAATTATCTGTTGCCAGTGTCTGTTTCTTTGCCCATTCTAACCTTTTCTTTTTGTTTTTCTGTTTCAAAAGTAGCTTTTCTTTGCAATTCTTCCCATAAGGCCTGCACCCCTCTTTACAGTTGTACTGGTGTTGAGTGAAGCTGTCAGCTGAGAACATGTGAGGCGTCTGTTTCTCAAACTAGAGACTCTAATGTACTTATCCTCTTGTTTAGTTGTATCTGGGCCTTCCACATCTCTTTCTGTCCTTGTTAGAGCCAGTTGTCCTTTGTCATTGAAGACTGTAGTGTACACCTTTGTATGAAATCTTCAGGTTTTTTTGGGCAAGTTCAAGCATTGTATAGCCTTCATTACTTAAAACAATAATTGGCTGATGAGTTTCTAGAGAAAGCTATTTATTTTTTGCCATTTTTGACCTAATATTGACCTTAAGACATGCCAGTCTATTGCATACTGTGGCAACTCAAACACAATGTTAAGCTTCATTTAACAAACCAAATAGCTTTCAACTGTATTTGATATAATGGCAAGTGATTTTCTAGTACCAAATTAGCAATTTAGCATGATTACTCAAGGATAAGATGTTGGAGTGATGGCTGCCATAGCGCCACCACCTGGCAGCAGGAAGTGTGGCTCTTACAACAGACTTTAAAATAGTCCTCTTATATTTACCCAAATTGCTTTAAAATTGTTTAAAATAATGTCAAATGCCAAATGCATGTGTCCACCTTGCATTGTTTTCCGAGAGCCACCGGGTGGAAATGGACCCACAGTGTTTCCCACAGGATTTTGTGAGACTCTGGTGGGTGGACCTTGGACCTTCTAGGGGGGTCCGGGTGCATGATCCCCTGTGAGAAAATTTTGTACATTTTAAAGTTAAATGCATCAGTCTGGTGCATTTTGAGAGCAAAATTAAGAGGCTAGATCTATGAAGAACTTTGTGCTCTTGTAAACAATTTTGTGCTCTAGTAATAATTTAATCATAAACACATTGCTTGTATTGATATGAATGGTGATGACACGGCAAAAAAGTCACACCCACAAAGCATAAATGAGACTGAGTTTAACGCAGTTTGCAAATGGTCAAAACACAAAATCCACTAGAGCATACATTTGAGCCTGGGCTTTACATTAAGCATTGTCATGTGCTTGTCCTCTAGACAAATAAATTGGTCATTCACTTGTCCGTGTAAAAAAGTGACTTGTCCGGAGAGAAAAAAGGACATTTAAGTTACATGCTCAAGTAACATGTCAAGGTTTATGTTGTATATTTTTCTAAAATTATAACCAATGCCCAACCTAATAGTGTACCTATGCAATCAACGCGATTCTCTGCGACAGAAATGTAAACTGCACTGGTTAGGGGAGGAGGCTATTGTCATGTGATAATTATTTTATGTTACGTATGGTAGTCAAATAAAGGAAAGCCTCCATTGCCATCATTTACAGCAGGGGTGCTCACACTTCTATGGAATGAGATCTACATTTTCATCATGTTATTGCAGCAAGATCTTCCATGTACAATAAAGGCTATACATTATCACAATACCAGAATTTCAGTAGTCGTTAGTGAAATTTGACGATTCTCAATACCAGCTTCAAAACCACAACAAATAATAACACTAACTAATATGTTAATTATGGAAGAATGGTTTCAAGTTCTTAAGTAATTATTCAAAACTAGTAAATAGTCAATAATAAAATAACAATTAAAAACAGCAATGAATAGTGTGGTGAGAGAGAGAGAGAGAGAGAGAGAGAGAGTGGTAAGGCTCGTCATCTGGGTTATCATTATCTTTAACACCTGTTTCTTGTCGTAGTGATGGTGGAGGGAGACATAAAAAGGTGCACAAGGCGTCAGAGTGGGAGAGAGAGACCAGATAGGGAGACTGTACCTGTGTGTGCTTGATAAGAAGCCTTTACTCGTTTGTGTGTGTGTGACTACTTGGCCACTGAGTGCCTTTTTTGTTTAAGTTTTATGAACAATGCTGAAGAGTAATATAAATACTCACATTAACAGTTCGCTGCCTCCTGACTCCTTCATTGCCCAGGCAACAAACCTTTTATAGTGGTACTGAAACCTGGGATTTATTGGAGGACAACGTTGTCATGGAGTTTTCACTACTGGGCGAAGTCATCAAGTCCCTCGCCAGCATCCAGCAAACACAACACCAGGCCCTCATGGAGTTACGCCTGGAGCAGGAGCAGTGTTTCCAACTCCTGCTCCAGACTCAATCGGAGGACCGACAAGCATTCCGGAGCCTGAAGGACCGAGAGGGGGCTGCAGCTGTGACCCTGGAGCCCACATCGCCGGTGACCCTCATCAAAATGGGGCCAAGCAATGATCCCGAGGCCTACCTCGACCTCTTGAGAAGACTGCTGAGGTGTGGAAGTGGCCTCCCGACCAGTGCGCAGCCCGCCTGTTACTGCTACTCTCCGGGGAAGCACAGCTAGCAGCCCAGCAACTTCCTGCCGCCAGCCTCCTCGAGTACAAAGACCTGAAGAGGGCCATTGTGCAACGGGTTGGCCATAGTGCCAAACAAAGCCACCAGTGTTTCAGGTCCTTGAAGTTCGGGAAACACGACTGTTTGCTTTTGCACAACAGCTCCGGGATGCCTGCCAGAAATGGTTGCTGGCTGAGGGAGCCCACGGCGCCTTGGAGATCATCGACCTGGTGACACTGGAGCAGTTCACCTCCCAGCTTCCTCGAGGGATAGCAGAGTGGGTCCAGTGCCACCGCCTGGCATCACTGGAGGAGGTCGTCCAGCTGGCCGAGGACTACATGGCGGCGTTTCTGGGAGGCAGCGAACCAGAAGTTCTTCCTTCTCTCTCTCTCCACTGCATCTCAACCCAACCCTTTCCATTCTGCTCCGGCTCCCCAGAGGTGGGGAGGAACCCCACCCAAACCCCTTCCCTGATCTAGGGGGTCCTTCCCCTTGTCTGTGTCCCCAACTTCTCCTGTCTCTCTCCGCTCTCCTCCCCAGGTTGAAGGGACCACCCCCACAAGTGAGTTAGGGAAGCCTGGGCCGGTCTGTTGGGGCTGCGGGGAAGCCTGGTACTTCCAGGATCAGTGCTTGGCGATGGAGGTGGCGACACTGGTCCAGATCCCTGACGCTTCACAGGCCACCCCGATCGGGCAGGGACGTATCGTATACCGGTGAGTCTAAAAGGGGATACATACCAAGCTTTGGTGGATTCAGGCTGTTCTCAAACCTCTATTCACCAACGCTTGGTGCAAGATGGGGCATTGGGCATGGATAAACAGGTGAGGGTGTGGTGTGTGCATGGGGATATTCACATATATCCGGTGATTACTGTTGAGATACTATTCAGGGGACAAAGGCATTGAGGCCACGGTTAATTCCGATCTCACCCATCCACTGATTTTGGGAACAAATTGGCCTGGTTTTAAGAATTCATTAAGGGAAATATGTGTGGATGGGTCATGTAAAAAGTTGTCTCGGTGTGTGACGTGCGATACTATGGCTGGAGAGGTGGTGCCGGGGCCGTCTATGTCTGCTCCGCGTCAAGATGACGAGAGAGAATTCTCATCCTCGGGGTTCGCTGGGGGGGGATTTCCCTCTAGAGTAGTCACGTGACGAGTCCCTCAAATACGCGCTTGACCAAGTGAGAGTCATCAATGGTCAACAGCTCCAGCCTGGCATCGCACTCACGTACCCTTATTTTTCGATTATTAAAGATTGATTGTATCGAGTGATGCAGGACACTAAAACAAAAGAAAATACAACCCAGTTATTAGTACCGAAGAGCCGTCGGGAAACCCTCTTCCAGGTGGCTCACTGTAATCCAATGGCTGGCAATTTAGGTTACGAGAAAATGCTGAACCGAATTATGGCCCTTTTTTTTTTGTCCAGGCATTCACGGGGATGTTCGCAAGTGCTGTGCGGCGTGCCGTGAATGTCAGTTGGTGAAACCACCGGCCATCCCAAAAGCACCATTGCCTCTGATCAAGGTCCCCTTCGAGAGAACTGGCATAGACCTCGTTGGGCCATTAGAACGGACCACATCCGGACATCGCTTTGTATTAGTTCTGGTGGACTATGCAACGCGATTTCCAGAAGCAGTGCCCCTGTGCATCATCTCAGCGCGTAGTGTTGCGGAGGCACTCTTCAGAATTATCTCTCAAGTGGGGATTCCAAAAGAAATCCTCACTGATCAAGGCACTAACTTTATGTCACGAGCACTACGCAAACTATACGAGCACTAC
Source organism: Myxocyprinus asiaticus (assembly GCF_019703515.2). Taxonomy (NCBI): domain Eukaryota; kingdom Metazoa; phylum Chordata; class Actinopteri; order Cypriniformes; family Catostomidae; genus Myxocyprinus; species Myxocyprinus asiaticus. Next base: position 31,825,856 of record NC_059378.1, read on the forward strand.
ACGAATTATACGAATTGTTAGGTATTAAATCAATTCGTACCAGGACGCTAGGATTTGGGATAAGTGGCTCGAACCCCTTTTATTTGCAGGGTGAGAGGTCCCGCAAGCCTCCACAGGGTTTTCCCCATTCGAGCTGCTGTATGGGCGTCGGCCACGCAGCGTGTTTGACATCATACAGGAAGCTTGGGAGGAGGGACCTTCAAACAGTAAAAATTAGATTCAGTATATTGTTGATCTTAGAGCAAAACTCCACACTTTGGGTCGATTAACACAGGAGAATTTGCTCCAAGCTCAAGAACATCAAAGCCGGCTGTATGACAGGGGCACTCGACTACGGGAATTCGCACTGAGAGATAAAGTGCTTGTATTACTGCCCACCTCAAGCTCTAAATTAATTGCTAAGTGGCAAAGGCCCTTTGAGGTCACACGGCGAGTCGGAGATCTCGATTATGAGGTTAAGCGAACAGATGGGGTTGAGCATGTCAAGTTTACCACCTCAACCTCCTAAAATCATGGAGGGACGTGGTCCCTGTGGCCTTAGAGGGCGGAGCTCAGGACGGAGGTGACTCTCAAACCAAATTCGGACACACTTTATATTAGGTGGCCTTAACTAATGTACTTAACCATTTGATGCAATGTACTTATTATGTACATACATGTTGTTGCATTGTAATTAAATTTAAAGTACCTGCATTTAATTACATTTGTAGTTATACTGTTCACTTTACCCCTAACCCTAATCCAACCCTTACCCCAAAACCTAACTCTAACCCCTAACCCTAACTCTAACCCCTAACCCTAACTCTAACCCCTAACCCTAACTCTACCCTTACTCCTAAACCTACTTGTACCTCAACCTCAGTAGCAGCAAATGTGGATATTTTACAGAACAACATGTAGTTACACAGTAAATACATAGTCTTGTAATGTTATTACTTTAATTTTAGTTCATAGTAGTTAAGGCCACCTAATATAAAGTGTGACCCCAAATTCATTCACCCCGGTCCCATGTGGAGACCACCTCTCACCGTCGCAGCTCACAGACATGTCCAAGTGTCTGTTCTTCTCTGACTTGTTCTCGCCTCTCTCAGCCCGGTGATTCTGGTACCTAAGAGTGTGTAGACTATTGCAAAGTGAACGCGGTGTCCAAATTTGACGCGTACCCAATGCCTCGGATTGACGAATTGCTTGAACGGTTGGGCACGGCTCAATTTTATTAGACACTGGACTTAACAAAGGGTTATTAGCAGATCCCTTTAACTCCAATCTCCCGAGAAAAAATTTCCACACCTTTCGGCTTACACCAGTTTGTGACCCTTCCGTTCCGTTTGTTCAGGGTCCCGGCCACATTTCAGCATCTCATGGACAAAATTCACAGACCACATACAGCAAATGCCGCCGCATATTTAGATGATATTATTATCTATAGTAATGACTAGCGGCAGTACATGCAAAATCTGAGAGCTGTCCTAAGGTCGCTGCGATGGACAGGGCTCACGGCCAACCAGTAGAAGTGCTCGATTGTGCGGGTGAAAGTTTAGTATCTGTGGTTCCACTTGGGCCATGGGCAGGTGTGTCCCCAGGTTAACAAAACCGCAGCAATCGCGGCCTGTCTGAGGCCCAAGACCAAAAAGGAGATGAGACAGTTTTTGGGGCTGGCTAGCTACTACTGAAGGTTTGTGCCAGCCTGCTGACTAGCCTGCTGTCTGATCTTACTAGAAAGGGGGCCCCAGATCCGGTCCTGTGGACAGAGTCATGCCAACAGGCTTTCCTAAAAATAAAATCTGCACTTTGTGGGGGCCGCTTTTACATGCTCCTAATTTCTCTCACCCCTTTATTTTGCAGAAGGATGCATCTGACAGAGGGCTGGGAGCAGTGTTCTCGCAGGAGGTGGAGGGGGAGGAGCGACCGGTGCTGTACATTAGTCATAAGCTCTCGCTGAGTGAGACCAAGTACAGCACCATGGAGAAGGAGTGTCTAGCGATCAAGTGGGCCGTCCTCGCTCTCCGCTACTACCTTTTAGAAATGGAATTTTTAAATATATTTGGCTGTTCAGGCGTGCATTAGCTCGAGCATTTTCGGAACACATGTGCATGTTCAGCATACACATATACACCACCTGTCAATCAAACAGGGCGCAGCTGTTATTAGATCGCTTCCGAATTATCAAAATTTTGCCAAAATGCCCGTCTTGGTGAGATATTCATGTAAACACAGAGAGTGATGTCTAAAGTGTACGTAAACAGTGGAGAAAAAAGTGGATTTGTGTTAAAATGTTGGACTTGTAAGTATAAATGTAAGCTAATAGACCTGCTGCTGTCTAGCTTGTCATTATAATAATCAAACAACCATAACAAGAAAACGAGAAAACACTCACTGCTCTTGACTGGGTAACTTTAGTAGCTTTAAAAATAATTAATGTATTATAATCATACAGTGCAGACCAGTAGTAGTTTTATCTTGCATTTCATTCTGAATGTTTACTTGATAACTTGATAGCCTACTGCTGTTAAAAACTTTTAAAGCTGTAAAAAAAAGCACTGAATTTTCTTAATTTGTATTTTTTGTTCTATCATTTTTAATCTATTTCTATTCATTGCTGTTTTTTATTGTTATTTTATTAAGGTTTGTTTACTAGTCTTTAATAATTATTTAAGAACTTGAAACCATTCTTCCATAATTAACATATTAGTTAGTGTTATTATTTGTTGTGGTAATTTTCACTATCAACTACTGAAATTTTGGTATTGTGATAATGTATATCCTTTATAGTACATGGTAGATCTTGCTGCAATAACATGATGAAAATGTAGATCTCATTCCATAGAAGTGTGAGCACCCCTGCTGTAAATGATGGCGATGGAGACTTCTCTTTATTTGACTACCATACATAACATAAAATAATTATCATATGACAATAGCCTCCTCCCCTTCCCAGTGTAGTTTGCATTTCTGTCGCAGAGAATTGAGTTGATTGCATAGGTACACTATTAGGTTGGTTATCGGTCATAATTTTAGAAAAATATCCAACATAAACTTTGACGTTACTTCAGTATGTAACTTAAATGTCCTTTTTTCTCTCCGGACTAGTCACTTTTTTACTCGGAATGACCAATTTACTTGTCCGGAGGACAAGCACATGACAATGCTTGTTGTCGAGCCCTGGCTCAAATGTATGCTCTAGTGGATTTTGTGTTTTGACCACTTGTGTACTGCATTAAACTCCGTCTTTTTTATGCTTTGTGGGTGTGACTTTTGTGCTGTGTCATCACCATTCATTTCTATACAAGCAATGTGTTTATGACTAAATTACTACTTGAGCACAAAATTGTTTACAAGAGCACAAAGATCTTCATAGATCTAGCCTCTTAATAACTTTAAAATGTAAAAAAAAAAAAAAATCTTCAGGGGGAGCATGCCCCCGGACCCCCCTAGAGGGTCCGAGGTCCACCCACCATAGTCTAGGTAATTAATGAGAAACAATGACCCATGGTGCTTGGGCTCGTCATCGCTGCTTGCAGCTATATTTGATCTTTGTTAATGTTAGTTAATAAAAATACAGTTGTCAATTGTTAATGTTAGTTCATAGTGCATTAACTAATGTTAACAAATGCAACTTTTGATTTAAAAAATTTATTAGTATATGATGAAATTCAAATTAACTAAGATTAAGAAAAGCTGTAAAAGTATTGCTCATTAAATTCATTGATAGATCATGTTAACTAATGTTGGTAACTTATGCTAATAAATGGAACCTTATTGTAAAGTGTAACTGAAATTTTACACAAAAACAGCTGTGTCCACAGGCTCTATTGTGTCCAGTGTAATTATTTTGGCCATATCCTGGCCATACGTGCTTGGACCCCGATGACTGCCACTTGCGGCTGTTTTTAAAGAATCATATTGTTTCAAGAGCAAACTTTGATTTCAGCATTAAATTAGGTGTACACATTACAGATCAGAAATGTAATAAAAGCTATCTTTAAAAAATCTGTCAAAATTTCATAATTCCTTCAGCCATAGGTTTTTGGAATTCACAATTTAAAAATATTTTTAGGAAGAAAAATCTGTTAAAATTACGAGACAATATTGTGTCACCAATAAAATTTGTGAGGTTTCATTTAAGATTATTCACAAAATGTAAAAGATTTAGCATTTACGTTGTTTAAAATGTGTTTTTTGTAACATTGAAATTGAAAGCATTGTACACCTTTTCTTTGACTGTATCTATACAAAACTGTTCTGATTGATTTGGAGTATTTTTTTATTTTTATTATTATTATTTTTTTTTAGGGTGAATACTGGTATTGATATACATTTAAGGAAAAGGGATCATTTATTTTATTTTGACAGTAGTGCTGAACATAAGGTATGGTATATTATAAATCTATTGCTAATTTATGGAAAGATTTTCATTCATAAATGTAAATTGGCATAAAAAAAACACATTTTACAAAATCAGTTTATTCATCACACTGAAGCATCTCCTCAGACATCCCAAACAAACAAACCGCCATTTTGTCTCCTTGCCAGTGCACCGCCCATAGAATGTCTATGAGATCGCCGCGTTATGCTATTTTAAGCAAAGCCTGTAGGATCTTTAGTAAAGGGGCTCTTCTTTGGGTCACGACTCATGACGCAACGCTGACGCGCATAAAGATGACGCGGCAGTGACGTAGCAAAGAAGTCCCAGAATGCCGCTGTGTGCCAGCGAAGCAGTGGTCAATGAGCAGACACTAACTGATGACAATGGATTAAAAATTGATTATTAATCAGCGATACACGAGAGACATTAGTCAACAGCTTAAAGGGGAAAGATCAACCGATGACTGAAGAGCTTGATGAGCGCTCATCGGGTTTGAATCGGATGTTAATCGCTGTAGTGCTGATCGTGCCATCACTGAATTACTGCTGTCAATAAAATATAAAATAGAATAACATAATCAACATTATATTAATTCCATCGTCAACAAGAGCTCAAGACATACACAACAGGTAAGAGAAACACATTCATCACATCATTACACCAATAAAATATTACATTCACATTACATCAAAATAATAACAGCAAGAAATCGGTCTAGAGATCAAATAATAAATAGAGCCAAACACAACGAGAAAGATACATTCACATCATTACAGTAATATAACAATACAAATAATTATCAAATCATAACATCTGCGAAATCTGCCACAACAGGTAAGAAAAATATGTATTCATATAATTACGCTAATAAAATAATAATCACACCACATATCGCAATAATGTATAAACCAATCACATATAATAATAATGTGTCAAAATAATAGCATACAGTACATATGAGCTGTTGAGTGAGTTAGATCTCTGATCTTTGTCAGGGTTTCATCACAGCCACTCTTTAAATGTAAATCTGATCAACATTATTATATCATTTTATTAGCACATCATTGCACTATTATATTATAATTTTCACATATCATAATAATATAACATTTGGCTATTATTTATCATAACTGGCATAACATTCTCATATTATAAGATATCTCACTGTATATGTGCTGTTCAGTCAATCAGTCAGGTTTGTCAGTCAGGTTTGTGAGAGTGTTTATTAGTCACATCATAGAGTCCATTTGTCTATGATCACATGATACTGACTATTATCACAGTTACTTTAAAGGGGTCATGTCTCTCTCTCTCTCTCTCTCTCTCTCTCTCTCTATATATATATATAATTTTTGTTTTTTTTAATAATTTTAGTATCTTCCCTGAGGTCCACTTATAATTTTAGTATAGTTTTTATTTTTTTATTTTTTTTTGCACCAAAACAGTCATAATTTAGTCATATATTTAATATGATTTAATATGTTTCCCTCTGTCTGAAACGCTCGATTTTCAGCTGCCTGGCCCTTTAAGACTTCAATGTAAATGCCCACTGTTCTGATTGGCTAACATCTGCAGCCCTTCCAATACAGCTATATTTGAAACGCAATCCAAAGAAAATGAACAAATTCCACACTACATTTAACACACAACATACAACCAACACATTTCATCTGAATATATGAAACTGTTCACTCAAGAAGCACCACAAAATATTAATATGAAATATTCATCAATAAAATGGTTTACTTAAATTTGCAGTCCAGTAGTTTTTTAACTGCCACATCCTTCAATAACAGTTCCTTTGTAAAGCTTGAATCATGCTGTGACTGCAATACAGTCCATGATGTTGGGTGCTTTAACAGGCCAAAGCAGAGACGCTGGTCTTCACATCTCACATCTTCTGTGTTTGTTTACACACAGGACTGCATGTGTTTCTCCCAGTCAGTGGCAGCAACAGAATGAGATGCGTTTTTAAAAGTTGCGCTTGTACCGCTCTTAAAACGTGGCACACATGACCTGAAACGTATCAAAATGATCAAAGATGTCAAACGAGTGCATGTTTACAAAAGACCAAAAATTAAAATAGCACAGATTGGTCCAAAAACGGTCCAATATGCCTTCCAAACAGCACAACAGCATGACAGCGCAGCTGAATGAAGCACAATGGGGGTATCTATTTTAGAGTTATAACTTGACATCGTGTCTTTTAAAAGCAGTGCAAGATGTATGATAACGGTCAAAGCTGTGCACGTTTGTGTAGAAAAACATTTAAATCCAGAAAGGCACATGAAGGTGTACTGTGTAAGTTCACTTTGGATGAATCTCACATGACAGGCCCATCTCTCCCTTCTTCACCTGTGTGACTGACTCTGAGCCCCAGTGGGTGGAACAAGGGTGCAATGACGAAAAATAGGCATTGATGTCTTGCTGAAGAGGCAGTCATATGCATATGTATTTGGTCCTTGTCCCCTTTACTCAAAATTACACAAATTCTAAACGAGCCGTTTTTGCAGCTTGGTTTAAATCAATGGTTCTCAATTTTTTGGGTCACGCCCCCCTTTGAAACAAACAAACAAAAAAAGTTTGCGCCCCCCCCCCCCCCCCCCCCCCAAATAATTGAATCGAAAATTCTGAGCTTGGCCGCTCAGAAAACTGAATCCTCCATGCATCCGCATTTAACTACCGGAAAGTTTTATATCTCATTGGAGACAGTTTTACTCTAGTTGTTTTTTAATACAAATTGATAATCGCAAGGATTCATACCTATGAATGGAATTAAGCTTCAGCAGTCTCTATAAAAGTTTTTTTTCAAATCTTCATCCAGTAATAATAATTGACTGTGATTGTCACATCCTGGCCAGTGCTGAAAAAAGTAATAAGTATCACGTGACAGCGCCGTCTACGTGCTGTTTTGGTAGTGGTCAGGACCTCTGGATAATAATTAACACCTGATTAATGATACTGATAAACTTTTAAAAAAACGGACCTTTCCGCCATCATTTACTCACCCTCATCGTTCAAAATCAGTATTACGTTTTTCATCCATGAAACACAAGATTGAGGGATGAGAGGATCGTGTTTGTGGCTGTCCAAGCTCCAGAAGCACATATTAAAGCACCTTAAAATTGTCCATAACACTCGTGCCTTAGATCTCAATTCTTGTCAGAAATTTAAGAGTTAATCCACCTCGTCACTCATCTGAAACTGGCGCGCACGCAAGAATAACCTTATTTACATGAGCGCACCTGACATCAATGCTTTGGGCTAACAAGAGCTGCGTGCGCAGGATGCACTGTGGTGCCAGGCTAAAGTTTAAAGGCAGAGGAAAATAAATTGCGTACATCGGTTCTTATGTGTTTTTTTTTTTTTTTTTTTTTTCACTATTTTTGTTGAATGTGTGAAAGTGAACGAGATTTGAGGATGGGTCAGTCTTCCGCGTCCCCCTTGCAATACCTCCGATCCCCCCCTACAGGGCGCACCCCACACTTTGAGAATCACTGGTTTAAATAATGCTCTTTTTTTTTATTAAGGAGGAAGTTTTCAGTTCTGAAACTTACAGTATGTTTTGTAGTACAATGACATCTTATATGTCAAAAGATCAAAGGACCGTTTGATTCCTCTTGTCATAACCCTTTTAAATATAAATCCCATGAGATTAGAGAAAGTTGATTTCTCATATCAGTGATTGTTGTTGTTGACAAACCAGTAGAACAGTAATTATCACGCCAGCTTTTCTCAAATGAACATTTCGTTTCTATTATTTTATCAGCAATTCATTTCTGATGGACACCTTCATATTCCTGATATCTTATCTGCATCTCTTCTATGCACTCTTTTATTTATTTATTTATTTTTATTTTCTCCCCTTTTCTCCCCAATTTGGAATGCCCAATTCCCAATGCGCTCTAAGACCTCGTGGTGGCATTGTGACTCGGCTCAATCCGGGTGGCGGAGGATGAATTTTAGTTGCAATCCACGCATCATATCACATGGCTTGAGCGCTTTACCGCGGAGACCTAGCACGTGTGGAGGCTCACGCTATTCTCCGCGGCATCCACGCACAACTCACCACACGCCCCACCGAGAGCAAGAACCACATTGTAGCGACCACGAGGAGGTTAACCCAACGTGACCCTACCCACCCTAGCAACTGGGCCAATTGGTTGCTTAGGAAGCCTGACTGGCGTCACTCAGCATGCCCTGGATTCGAACTTGCGTCTCCAGGTGTGGTAGTCAGCATCTTTACTTGCTGAGCTTCTATGCACTCTTGAATTAAAGCTGATGTTATTAGGTGTTATTGCGGTGGGATGCAAACTACTCAACTTTCACCTATAATCACCTTTTCTGAAGCTAAATTGTTTGGTAAAATTGTCTACCTCCACGCTTTTCTATGGCCTCTTGTCTCCTTGCCAGTGTAACACCCATAGAATGCCTATGGGACCGCCGTATTATGCTATTTTATGCTAAGTAAAATTAGTGGTCGACCGATATGGGTTTTTTAATTGCCGATGCCGATATCCAGAGAGCAGGGTGGCTGATATAATGCTGATATATAGCACAATTTAATGTAGTCAATAACATGTACATAAAATTGCTAAAAAATAAAATAACCCCCCCCCCCTTATTTAGCACTATATTTACTCAATTTCACACAAAACTTTGTAATAAAAAAAAGAAAAGAAAAAAGAATCTTAAAGATTGTACTGTATTTTAAATGGTAGATAGCAGTTTCTTCTGATTTCTGTTTAGTCATCAAACTTTATCATTTATTTGCACATGAAGAAATTGTTAATATGTTAGCAAGAAGCAAACACAGTACTCCAGCAACCATGGATAACATGTGTGCATTAGCATTTTCTCATAAAATACTGAATCAAACTAATTTTACATATTAGTGAATATGACATTTACTTGCGCTTTTACTTTGAAGTTGCACTCACACACTCATAATGATCCAGCGCAAGCAGCAATCTCCTGACTGTTTAAACAGAACCCTTCTACATAGGGGAGCCTTCAAGCTTAAAATAAAATAGCATAACACGGCGGTCCCATAAGCATTCTATGGGCGGTACACTGGCGAGGAGACAAGTGGCTGTTTTTTTTAATGGATATGTATTGAGGTGATGCTTTAGTGTGCTGAATAAACTGCTTTTGTGAGGAAACAGCTCATCACTTAATGAATTGACCTCCTGTATGCCAGTCTTCAACATGTTTTAAACTAAACAATCCTTATGAAATTAACTATGCGTGGAGTTTACTACAATAAAATTGCTGTTTTATAAGAGAATTCACAGACAAATTTGCGACAGGTAGGTGTCAGTTTACGGCTCTCCCCATTCATTTGTATGGTATCCGCAAACGGTGATTTACTGTCATAACACGCTAGTTGACCATTACACTCTCTCCAGTGGTAAAAGCTCAGATGTTGTTATCTAAGTAAATAATAGAATCTCTGATTTAAATGGCCTGGATAACTTTCTTGGATTGTCATGGACTGACTGTCATGATTTGTGAATCAGAAGAACTTTTGATCCTGTTCCTGAAGTTTTGATCCAGACTGATAGAATACGTGCTTCAGAGGAAGATATTAGATGAGCGCTCGATGGGAAGAAAATGCTGGATTTTCATGAGGTTCGTGAATTACATCTGTTTAAACAAGATATCCTCATATTTGCAAACGGCATATGATAGAAGTATGACATTTGCCTTTTTATCATTAGATAAGAAAGTAAAAAGTTACAGGGAACTGCTGAGAGGCTGATAGAATACATGCTTAAGAGGATGAAATATGAGCGCTCCACAGGATACTGGATATGCTCAAGTTTTGTGAGGTCCGTGAATTACATCTGTTTAAACGAGGTATCCACATATTTGCAGATGGTATATGATATTAATTTTTATTGATATTTGCCTTTTTATCATTAGACAAGACAGTTAAAAGTTACAGGGAACTGCATACTTTAAACATCAATGTCTATTGCGGCTCTGATTTGCGGTTTAAATGAGACTGTGTTGCATACCGTTCTGTTATTCTAGAAACACGATGGCATGTGACAACAACACGAACTGTGATTGGTCATTTACATGTCTCAGATGCTCCTTCACATGTAAGCAGGTGAATCTCTGCCCCCTCGCGCCTTAAAAAACAAATCGCACAAACAGGAATATGTATCGTCTGTGATAATTTAAAAAATTCTAAATATTGACCGATTTATTGGCCTTGACGATATATCGATTGACCACTAATTAAAATTACTTGAAAGGGTTCCTTTAAGCTTAGACACTTAAAAAAGATTTAAAAACAACAAAAACGCTTGCAATATAACAAATAAATCAACTGAAAATATACATCTGGGACACCTGCTATGACTTTCTCATGTTTTTCACCCCTCATGCATTTCTGTTGATCATTAAACTGTGTTTCTTTTTGACTTCAGAACAAGACTATTCATTCCCAAGGCCCCACACCCCCAAATTACACGGGCAGCCAAAAGTTTGGAATAATGTACAGATTTTGCTCTTATGGAGAGAAATTGGTACTTTTATTCACCAAAGTGGCATTCAGCTGATCACAATGTATAGACAGGACATTAATAACGTGAAAAATTACTAGTACAATAAAAAATAAAAAAAAATAAAAAAAAAATGTTCAGAACTTCTTAAACTACTTCAAAGAGTTCTCATCAAAAAATCATCCACGTGCAGCAATGACAGCTTTGCAGATCCTTTGCATTCTAACTGTCAGTTTGTCAAGATACTCAGGTGACATTTCACCCCACACTACCTGTAAGCACTTGCCATAGCTGTGGCTGTTTTGTCGGGCACTTCTCATGCTCCTTACAGTCTAGCTGAATTCACAAAAGCTCAATGGGGTGAAGATCCGTAACACTCTTTTGCAATTATCTGTTGTCCAATGTCTGTTTCTTTGCCTTTTCTAACGTTTTCTCTTTGATTTTCTGTTTCAAAAGTGGCTTTTTCTTTGCGACTCTTCCCATAAGGCCTGCACCCCTGAGTCTTCTCTTTACTGTTGTACTTGAAACCGGTGTTGAGCGGGTAGAATTCAATGAAGCTGTCAGCGGAGGACATGTGAGGTGTCTGTTTCTCAAACTAGAGACTCTGATGTACTTATCCTCTTGTTTAGTTGTACATCTGGCCTTTCACATCTCTTTCTGTCCTTGTTAAAGCCAGTTGTCCTTTGTCTTTGAAGACTGTAGTGTACACCTTTATATGAAATCTCCTCTTTTTTTTTTTTTTTTTTGGCAATTTCAAGCATTGTATAGCCTTCATTCCTCAAAACAATGATTGACTGACGAGTTTCGAGAGAAAGCTTTTTCTTTTTTTTTTGCCATTTTTGACCTAATATTGACCTTAAGATATGCCAGCCTATTGCATACTATGGCAACTCAAAAGCAAACACAAAAGCAATGTTAAGCTTCATTTAAAGAGCCCATATTATGCAAATTTACAGGTTCATAATTTTATTTGGGGGTCTGCTAGAATAGGTTTACATGCTTTAATGTTCAAAAAACACATTATTTTTCTCATACGGTACATTTGCTTTTACCCTCTCTTCATACTCTGGCTGAAACGCTCTGATTTACCTCCTGTCTCTTTAAAGACCCCCTTTCTGAAAAGCCCAGTCTGCTCTGATTGGTCAGCTGGCCTAGTCTGTTGTGATTGGTCAACGTAGAGCGTGTGACAGAAATGAAATGCCCCGAGTCTCACTGAGCAGCTGTAAACACTACTGTAACTATGGTAACAGTGGCGTCAGTTTTTGCCGTACCAGCTCTAGCCCAAGTCCGATAATGAATGAAATAATGAAAGTTTGGAAGAACAAGCTGATCGACCCAAACCACCTTTGCAAGCACGACTTGAACAGGATGTTTCACAGTGGTAAGTTTTAATTTAGTAGCTTTCTTACAAGTACACTGTTGATTATTGTGAACCTAACAAAGCTTCAAGTAAAAGACACGTAGTACATCTAAGTTAGTCATCTTTTGCTGGAATGGGTGTAGCTGAACTTTTTTCGCACAAGATATGAACGAAGAACATGGGCTTACTCCCGGTTGGACATTACTGGGTGTATTAAAGAGTTAGTGAGCAAGTTAGCCGTGGACTACTGATAGCGGCCGTAACATTACAGCTTGTAATTAGATAATTATATAAGACTCTTGAGATCGACAATTTTGTTTCACAGTTTTAGGTATAAGCCGGCCCTCAGCTGAATAGTAAACCCGTGGATTGCAGATGTAAAATTACCATTTGTAAAAAATAAATCTATCTCCACACTCCATCACTATTCATGATAGTAAGAACGACAAACAATCTGCATAATTCTACACAGTTGTAGGTAAAATTGGGCCCGCAGCTGATTAGCAATACTATTTCAACACAATAACATTAGCTAGCAGGTTAGCAGAGGCCTACAGGTGTGCACTGGGTGTACACCGTAGCTACAACACAAAACTCCACATTTGGTAGCAGATAAATCCACAAATAATCAAGCATACTTACAGGTTGTGATCCTGAAGCGCCAGATTGTCCCAACAAAATGGGAACTGCACGATCTTTCAGGAGTAATCGACTTGAAAATCCGGCATTGGTTGTGGTTGTACTGCTGAGGAATAGTGGTAGAAATAAATTTTAACCACTGATACTTAAATTCGTCTGCCTTTGGAAGTCCAAACAAAGAGGTTTTGCTTTTGCAATGAAGAAAGCAGCGTCTTCGCGACATGGCGACAACACATCCTGGCCTCTGCTATAAGTACGTTTGTTTGAGGGCGGGCCAGAGTAGCCCTTAGGTGGGCATTATGCAAATGTGTTACATAGTGACGTAGATACTTTACGGAAGAAATGGCTGGACTACAATCCAGCCATTTCGTGTAGTTCTTGAGCAGTGTTGTCTGTGGGAGAGAATATCTTCCTTTTGCGTGGACTTTGCTTTGTAACTTTGCAGACCTTTTACATGCACAAAGAGCTATGTTACACACTAAAGGAAAGGTAAAATAGGGCCTATTTAACGAAGCAAATAGCTTTCCACTGTGTTTGATATAATGGCAAGTGATTTTCTAGTACCAAATTAGCAATTTAGCATGATTACTCAAGGATAAGGTGTTGGAATGATGGCTGCTAGAAATGGGGCCTGTCTAGATTTGATCAAAAATGACTTTTTCAAATAGTGATGGTGCTGTTTTTACATCAGTAATGTCCTGACTATACTCTGTGATCAGTTAAATGCCACTTTGGTGAATTAAAGTACCAATTTCCTTCCGAAACAGCGAAATCTGTACATTATTCCAAACTTTTGGCTGCCAGTTTATGTATTTTGAGGGATTAACACATCTGTCCACTGCAAAAGAAGAAAATGATAAATATTGCAGAAGTGCATCACCACATTTGTTGAATGTCATAAAAAACAATGACACATAAAGAGGATAGTAGTATAGAAAAATGAGTAAAGGTCAAATGTAATCACCCTAATGTAAAGATGTAGCTTTTCTTATGTTGTATTAATTCTTTACACAGTTTCATATGGTTATTATTATTATTGTATTAAACAGTGACAAATAGCGAAGCTATTAGCTTAACCACATTTCTCATATTTGACTAAACATAACTTTTAAAGAACAATGTAAAATATTACCAATATTTTGTATCTAAACCAGCTGTATGCAGTACACTAAAACAATACAAGAACACCCCCACAGATTGATTTATGGCAGAGCATGATAAAATTACATTATACAACAGTTCTGGTCCTCAAATCTGATTGTGGCCCAGCTGCAAGAAACCACTGTAAATTAAAAAAATACTTAGTTATAATTGTAAAGCTATTGACAATAAAGGTTTTCAAGCAAGACTGCTGATATTTAATAAATGAGAAACTTCACTGATGGCATCACTCCGCTTGTCTGTGTTTGTGGCGTTCCAAATCAGAGTTTGAGAGCACTGCAGAGAGTTTTTGGTGGGGATTTTGATTCATCCCATTGTCTCAAGTCTTTTGGATGCGTTCTTAAAAAAGATTTGTTGAGAGTTGTTTACCGATACATTTAATGAACATTTCTGTTGATTACATTTATATGCCAGTAGGTGGCAACAAATTACCATCTTTTACCAAGGACATATACACTTATCTGGAACACCTGTACACCTACTTATTCATGTGATTTTCTAATCAGCCAATCATGTGGAAGCAGTGCAGTGCATAAAATTAAGCAAATACGGGTCAGGAGCTACAGGTAAGAGTTCACATCATCCATCAGAATGGGGAATAAATGTGATCTCAGTGATTTCGACCATGGCATGATTGTTGGTGCCAGACAGGCTGGTTTTATTAGTTCTGTTACTGCTGATCTCCTGGGATATATACACTTTTGCTTTATTAGGAACACCTGTACACCTACTTATTCATGTGATTTTCTAATCTGCCAATCGTGCGGAAGCATGCAATGCATAAAATTAAGCAAATACAGGTCAGGAGCTACAGTTAGAGTTCACATCATCCATCAGAATGGGGAATAAATGTGATCTCAGTGATTTCGACTGTGGCATGATTGTTGGTGCCAGACAAGCTGCTTTGAGTATTTCTGTAACTGCTGATCTCCTGGGATTTTCACACACAACAGTCTGTAGAGTAGACTTGCCACAATGTCATAATTTTCATACTAGTGCATGTCTGCATTCAAAACAGGTTATAACGGTGTTAGTTGGACACTCAGTGTTGCTATGGTGTAATTTTCGCTGCTCAATGGCCTACACAATAATACGAGGCAGCTTGATTTCAAACTTTATTATTTTAACAAAATGAAACTGAAAAAATAAAGTGCAATAAAAAAATAAAGGGTCACTTCATTCTGTGTCGTTTCAGATGCGGTGCTTGTTGCGCAAATATTTTTTTGCCACATTTGCCAGCAGCGGGTAACGCGGCTTGTTGGATTTCCACAGGGAGATGTCACTCTTTTATGGGAATCATACATTCGTTCATTCCGATAATGGTCTTGGCGCCGAACATGAAATAGTCATGAAATATTATATGCAATATCAGAATGACTGGTCAAATAAGTTTGAGCCCAGATGTGTGGTCACTATTCAGAAATATTTGATCACTGAATGCCAAGATTGACCAATCAGAATCAAGTATTTCAGAAAGTTGTGGAATAAACTTGGGAATGTAACTTTTCAACTTGACGATAATGCCTTGCCTTCAAATGTGCCATAATTCTGCATTCTTCACTCTGGACATCCCAAATTGGTGTGATGCAGAAATAAAAAATACAAATGTCCATATTGATATTGTGTTAATACATTGACGGTTTTGAACATTTGCTTTAACTGTATGGCTGTCCAATCCAGCTGTTAGATGGCTAGTAGCTGGCTTTGAGTCTGTGAAACATTTGATATGTATGCCTTCTCCCCCCCACCAAAAAAAAAAAAAGAAGAGCCAAAAGCATTACCTTCCAAATGTTGTGGCATGACTGAATGTGTGCTATCTGCATGTATAGCTGCTTTGTTGTCCACTGGCATCTATGGATCAATATATTAGTAAATTACTGGCCTGCAACCTTTGTCGTATAATGTGAATTGTGTTAATATGCTTTTCATTAATACTTAGACTTAATACAGCAATTCTTGTCAAATCCAGCAAAATTGGGCAAATTCATCTTTTTTTTACCATTCTTGAAGACATAAATGTAGTTTTAAATATTCATTTTCAAGATGACTGTCTTTAACAAGAAGACAAAGTCTTCAAAAGTTTCACTTATTGTGTTTATTAATATGTAATGCATATTAAGGCCTACATGTGAGTATATACCGTATTTTCTGGAATATACTTGTTTTTTTTTTTTCATCATCTGAAAGGTGCTATGACTTACAGTCCGAATCGGCTTATATACATAATTTAGACATAATTGATGTTGGCCGCTTAAATACACGCACACCAAAACACAAACAGATGAAAAC
This sequence comes from Myxocyprinus asiaticus, assembly GCF_019703515.2. Classification (NCBI taxonomy): domain Eukaryota; kingdom Metazoa; phylum Chordata; class Actinopteri; order Cypriniformes; family Catostomidae; genus Myxocyprinus; species Myxocyprinus asiaticus. Next base: position 31,842,183 of record NC_059378.1, read on the forward strand.
ATCAGTCATAGAGACAAAGGTAGTGTTTTAAAGTTGCCTATTCAGAGTATTTTGTCTTTACAAAGTTCTTTATGCTATGCAACCAGTTTAAATATTCTGTCCCATCATAACATTATTCAGTGTTTTCCCTAGGATTTTTTTTCAGCAGCGGTGCTGTTGCGCACCCATCAATGAGCCTGCAACGCTGGACCAATGTTAATGCTCGTCCATGGAGGAATAGCTTAAAAAAGGGGGGTGTCAAAGTCAGTTTCAGCCTGGGCCACATCAGCATTATCTGTGCCCTCAAAGGGCCTGATCAAAATGTGGCACCAACACCTGTTTTGGTAGCATCCATGTTATTACCAATAATACTGCATATTTTGACAGTAAAGCATTGATTTTGAGGTTGGGATGCCAGATGTAAATTATGATATTAACTATAGTAGCATCTGTGGAAAAAATTAACATCTAATGAACATTTTATAGGGCTTAATTGAAATATTCTGACCGAGTGACTAAGTTGTGTCTCCATTACAGATTCCTTTAATCTGGCTCCTACTGATTAAACTACAGTCATCCCTTTTTTGAAGGCAAAGAAAACCACTTACATTTTCCTACAATCAAAGCATTACAAGAGAGCAAATTTTACACAGATGGAAAGCTGATAGCTTGGTCCATAATAATTATGAATATGTACCATTATATTCATTGTTTTAACAATGATATTTGTAATTAGACCATGATAACCAGAAATAAAACCATCGCAAATCCCGCCACGCATCTCACTGGTTCACAAGCGCATTTAAAATAGTCTTTGCTGTGCCGTTAAGACCAGTCCACGAGTAAATGCTTCTGTCCTGTGCTCGCGGACCTCTTTCCATTCTGCGTTGTTATTTGCTGCGGTAACTTATAGCAATGTTGATAATAATTTGCGCGTTCTGTAAATTAATGCACCTGCTCTGCGCTCGCGCTGCTCTATCCGCTGAGCCATGTTGATAAATGGTCTAGTAGCACCGTTTCATTCCACTTTTGTAGCGAGCAAAATGCGCTCCAAAACATACAGTTAAGATGACAGGGGAAGGCTCATTAATATTCACAAGGTAAGCACTAACTGATTGGTCAGTGAGACGCTCCGATCCCCTGCCATCCTACGTTTCAGAACTAAGCTAAGCTTCATAAAATGAAGTGAGTTTGAGTTTGACACCTGTGTGTTATGCAGTGACGTCACTGTGAGTATATGTATGTATTTGAGTGTGTATGTATGTGGTGGCGTATCTTTCACAGTGTAGAAAGTGCACAGTGTCAAACACAACTCCTCACATGCCCACAAAATGATGTCTTATCACACTCATAGTAAAAACATTTAGTCCTTGAACAGCATAGTGCATACTGTAGCAAAGAGTGTTGCAAATATCAGAAATATCCATAGACAGACACTTTCATTAATGAATAAATAGAATACAACAGGCATATTGTTTTACTCACAGACTGTTTATTTGTATTACACTTATATTTACATTTAGTCATTTAGCAGATTACAAAAGTCAACAATATCTGCAGTATTGCGCTGCCAAGTTTTCAAAGTGGTTGGAGTAGTATAGAAGCTAGTGTAGAAGAAAGAGACAGACAAGATTTTAAAAAATAAATAAAATTTTTTTAAATATTAAGTGCATTTATAAGCCTGTCACGGTAATTACGTTATCAACTTATCGTACGATATATGACCTCGATGTTGCCCATTGTGTTTACATGAGTGTTTGTTTACATAAGAATGAATGTCACCAACATTTTAGCCTGTCACGCTGCGTCTGTGCTCTTGTCCGGACAGCGGCAGGTGAAGATTACATGTTACTCGAGGCTAATAGGTGTTCTTCCCGATGACTGCATAATTCTAGCCAGAAAGTTTGGAAGAATAAGTCTAAATGTCCAAACATTCCAGAGCTCCGGTTTGGGAACATTTTGGCTTTAAGTCGAGTGAGAGAGGAGAGCCCATTAACGTGAACAAGCCGGTATGTTGACTTTGTTTAAAAAGAGTGACGACGAAAAGTGGCAATACAGCTCTGGGCTCGACATTAACGCCTGTCCGGGACAAGTGGATTTTTGCAAGGGCAAGTTAAAGTGAATTTTACTTGCCTGACCGGACAAGTTGCCTGATTGAAACCTTAATAATGATAAATAATACTGGGTTTATTTGTGATTTAGCATATGCCTGTATTACTTATTTAAAAAAAAAATACATATCCTGCTGTTGAAAATAATCGACAGTGTCTGAAATTCTGCGCAGGATTCTGAGTATTGTCTTTGTATTAATTCCAGAATCTACGTGAATACAGGAAATCCGCTTTTGCTTGTCCTTCTCCCTCTCTCTCTCTCGTGCAGCAACGCTGTTTGAAGTTGGTGTACAAAGTGGATGCATTTTTTCTGACATGTGAATGTCATTGAACCTGTGTTAAGAGAGAAAAGCGATAAAACTATAGCACCTATTTATAAACAACAAAGCTGTCAACGTTGCAAGAAAATATATTATCGGTCTTTAAAATACATGGGTCAGTCAAAAATAAGGTTCTCCGTAACGAAAATGGAAAATCTACATAATCTAAAAAAAATAAATCTTAGAACTGTAATACTATACTGTATTTATGTTTGTTTCATGTCGTTTTGAACATACCAAACATTTTAAACACATCCAATTTTTTTATTTAATAACTAAAATGTCAGGTCGTACAGCCACCAAGTAAAAAGTAGTATCATATTTTCCTTACACCTGATTACATTTATTTTTTTATATTTTATTATTTAAAAAAATTATTTGCTGAGGTAAGAGTAATTTTAACAAATACTATTAATTTTTATGTCATGAATATTATGATTTTTTTTGGTGGGTTGTTCCATCTGACATTTGATATCCTGCTGGGACTTGCCAAATGTCTCTGTTTTTTCAGGGATGTAAGACATGTTTCTAGAGAGGACATGTTAAGTGTAAAGGTGTGGGGTTGTTGATTAATTTTCGTGTTGATAAATCTTCAATCTTGATAAAAGTTCACAGTTATGTTATTTGTCAACAACCCACATACAGTATTAAAAATACAGGGTACTTTCTCAGGATTTGTTAGAATTTTAATGCATTTTGTTAACATTAAACAACCATTTTTACTGCTAATTTTAGAAAACACAACAGCAATAAAAAGTAAAATTTTTTACTCTGACAAGTGAATGACCAATTTACTTGTCCAAAGGACAAGCACATCACAATGCTTAACCCTCTGGGGCTACAATAATATGTGAGCAACATGTATGTACATGTTTGTATTTTTGAGAAAATAACGTTTATGCGTGGTTTTTGAAAAAACAAAAATTAAGTCACTGAAATAAGGCCATATAACACATACTAAACATTTGTTCACAAGACTTTTGAGAACTGGATCTTGTAGCCTAGAGTTTTTGCTACAAAAATGATGTGAAACCATCCTGATCACTCATTCATACAAAACAATATAGTCATTTAACTTTTGTAAGACACTTTTAGTGTTAGAAAGGCCATATGCGAGGAGGCGTGGATGATCATGATTATTGATGTGATTCACACCTGATACAAAGACCCCTCCCCTGAGAGAGAATGAATGTTTGTAGCTTATTCACAAAATCAAGTTTAAGTTAAGAAGTAATTTGACTATACATTTTCTTTACATAAAGACTTTAGACCTACACTATCATTTAAAAGTTTTAGATCAGTAAGATTTTTTAATATTTTTAAAAGTCTTTTCTGCTCACCAAGGCTGCATTTATTTGATCCAAAATACAGCAAAAACAGTGAAATTGTGAAATGTTTTTACAATTTAAAATAACTTTTCTATTTGAATATATTGTAAAATGCAATTTATTCCTGTGATCAAAGCTGAATTTTCAGCATCATTACTGCAGTCTTCAGTGTCACATGATCTTCAGAAATCATTCTAATATGCTGATTTTCTAATATGGGCATATTTACAGCACATTTTACACATTTACACCCGAACAGATATTTGCAAGCACAAGCTTCGTTGAGGATAATGAGGCAGCATAAACACTAGTTAAAATATAATCTAAACATTCATATTATTTTGATATCATATTACATATCATATTGATATCATACAGTATGCAATTTAAATACCTGCTTTAGCCGAAACAACATTTAAATGTAACTAAAACTTGCCTATTAGGACATATTTCAAATGTCAGTAATCTGAATACTGGCTGGCAAGTCTGGAAATAGTCCAACTAGAAAAATATGTACATGTTTATATAAAATAGCATGTCAACTAATGTAAGTAAAGACTTACTCATCCGAAATTGTATCCTCAGCTGGATCAAGACGCTCTTCAAAATGCAAACGTTCCTCGTCGGATTCCCGCTCTTCTTCTGAGGAAAAAGTGAACTCTTCCTCACTATCCAGGAGATTCCTCACCTGTGTAGCGTGCCATCTTCCAAACGGGCAGAAAAGTGAATGAACTTGATGCTTTTAAGGCATTGTTGGGGGCGTTTACCATTTGCATAGATCGCCTCAGCACATTACCGTATGAATAGCGCGCTCTGCTTGTGGGTGTGATCTCATTAGGGATAATGAGCTGAGCCAGGAGAAACTGTACATCACTTTGTTTCATACAGATTACATTGCAGGAGAATATTTGTTTTAAATTTGAATAGTTTAATTTAAAAGTAGACATTTTAAGCTTTCTTTAGACATATGTTTCATGTTTGTCTAAGTATTCGCAGAGATTCACTTCATTTTTGTGATGTGTTTCAGAAAGATGCTCGCGGAGACAGAGACGGCTGAAAGCGCACCCTGTTTATTTTCTATATTTTACAAAAGCACAAGGTTTTGTTGTTATTGTGAGTGTACACAAATAAAAGTAGACCCTTTATAGTTTCTAATGATGTCTTACACTTCTCTGTATGCCCAAAAGTGACGGAGTATTTTAAGTTGTTTCCGCTGTTATGCGGAAAAAATCCAGCAGGACGCGCCTGCGCGTCCGTCGACCCCAGAGGGTTAAAGGAATAGTTCACCCAATTTTTTTTTTTTTTACAAGAGAAACTTGCACAGACCAAGTGCCGTTCACAAACCAAAACAGTCCAAAACAATATTTTTTCTTTTAATAAAATAATTTCAAAATAATAATAAAAAAAAAACATTACTGCAGTAAATAACCATCCTTTATTTCGGAGCAATGCCGTTGCATTATCTACTTGTGCTTTTTCTTTAGCAAAAATATATAGGCAATATGAATTCAAGCCACACAAGTTGTAGATAGTGAAACCAAGTGCGAGAGCGTTTACTGAGATTCACAGGATTTACACAGTGAGATCAATGGTACAGGTGATATCGCACAGAAGAGAAGCTTCACAAACTGAAGAAGTGGTAACAGGTGAAACAACAGGGTAAGCACTAAACAGATATCGACGAAGATCAAGAAAAAAATCAGACAGGTAAATAAACACTGTGAGTCCTTTGTGTGAGACTTGACAGTGAAGTGGCGTAAAGGTGAGTTATTTATGTAGGCAGTGATGAGAGAATGAATTGAGTGCAGGTGCGGTGAATTAGAAATCGGGTGATGTGGAGCGGAGCGCTGAGGGAGGCGTGACAATGACAAAGTATTCACACATACCTGAGTTCGCTGGAAAAACAGCACAGACACAGCTGATGAATTCAGATATCGACCCTTTGTTTCTTTCGATGGTCTGAAATCCTCAGGGGTAAAATGTTCACTGCACACCCTCCAATATTTCAGAGAATGTAGGGGTGTACTGATATCCAGGTTCAGCGCGATAAGCCAGAGCTTCAATTGCTAATGATCATGTATAGGCAATCAATGAAAAGTTTATATTTTTCCTGGTGTGCATTTTCTTTGGGGTTTCTGAAGATTGAAGCATCCAGAATACACAAACCTCCATTTTGAACAATACACTTGTACAAATACAAATCTACAGCAAAGACAATTAAACTTTTGTACAGCGCTCCTTCTCTTGTAAACAATGACACGCTTCCTGCCTCCTCCACGTGACGCGTGACCTTACCAACGAGCTTACGTAATCCCTCTCATGAGCGTGCATCACAGAGATGTACGGAAGCAAACATTTGTAGTTAAAAAGTATACAAGTGTTGTTTTGTTTCTAAAAATAATAAATCGTTTGGGTTCAGAAGAACTTTATGTCGCAAAAAATCTTAAATTCTGTTTTGATGGAGAAAGAAACTCTGATACATTTTGGAAGGCCTGAGGGTGAGTAAATTATCAGCAAATTTTCATTTTTGGGTGAACTATTCCTTTAATGTAGAGCCCTGTAATCTAAAAGCTAAGCTAATCTAAAACATAACCATTCCATCCAGTTTTCTGAGCTGGGAACAAAAACCGCAGTTGGAGATGAAGAGGGGCCTTCCTGACTTTACTTTTTTTTTTTTTGACATTCCGATTCCAATGTCTGAATATTCTTAATAATTAATAGTTCATTGCTCTTTGAAAGGGCATTCTTGCATTATTATGCTATTATATTGTCATTATATCAGTGGCATAAAATTATCTTAAAATGACAATAATATTGTTTATCGCAATTATTTTTGGGACAATATATCGTCCAACAAAAGTAGTTATCGTGACAGGCCTATGCATTCAGTGTGGATTGGTTAAGTGCTCTTGGAACAGAAGTGTTTTCAGTTGGGTCTTGAATGTTAAGATGGTTTCAGCAGATCGTGTGGAGGTTGGAAGCTCATTCCGCCACAGAAGAACAGAGAAAGTGAATGACCGTGAAATAAACGTAGTGCCTTTATGCGACGGGACCACAAGGTGGCGCTCGTTAATTGACACCAGAGAGCGAGTTGGGACATAGACCTGGAGGAGTGAATTGAAGTAAGAGGGTGCTGTTCCATAGGCTGTCCTGAAGGTCAGAGACAAATCCTTGAATTTGATATGGGCAGCTACAGGTAACTAGTGGAGTGAAATAAAGAGTGAAGTAATGTAAGCCCTCTTTGGCTGATTGAAGACCAGACACGCTGTTGCATTCTGGACCATCTGCATTGGCTTAATTGTGCTAGCTAGGAGGCCGGCCAGCAGAGCATTACAGTTGTCCAGTCTTGAAATGATCAGAGCTTGGACCAGGAACTGTGCAGCATATTCAGACAGGAAAGGTCTGATATTCCTGATGCTCTAAAGCACAAACCTGCAAGACCTGGTGGTTGATAAGATGTGGTCAGTGAAGTTTTTCATCCACCACCACTCCCAGGTTCCTAGCTGTCCTGGTTGGCATTAGTGTAGTTAAGCCAAGATGAATAGTGAGGTTGTGGTCAACAAACACTGATCCCTTTGGAACACCAGTGGTCAGCTGGTTTGACTTCGACTCCTCTCCTCCTCAGTGACCTTGAAGGATCTTCCTGTGAAGTATGACTCAAATCATCCAAGCGCAGTTCCTTTGATGCCCAGGTCAGAGAGAGTAGATAGGAGAATCTGGTAGTTCACTGTGTCAAAAGCAGTAGACAAGTCAAGGAGGATGAGGACAGATGATTTGGAGTTACCTCTCGCCAGTAACTGGGTTTCAGCTACTGACAAGAGGGCAGTCTCCGTCGAGTGTCCTTTTTTGAAGCCAGACTGATGTCTGTCGAGTAGGTTGTTCTGTGAAAGAAAAGCAGTCAACTGGTTGAATACAACCCTCTTAAGAGTTTTAGCTTGGAAAGGTAGGAGAGAGACTGGTCTGTAGTTATCGACTACTGTAGGGTTATGTGCTGTTAGGGGGGTTACTCAAGCCTGCTTAAATGTGTTGTGAAAGTTTCCAGTTTTAAGTGATGTGTTGATGATGTGTGTGAGTGCTGGTTTTTCAGTAAAAAAAAAGTGGCAAAGTCATCAGCAGTCAGAAAAGTAGTCTGAGGAGGTGGCGGAGGATAGAGAAGAGAAAGTTGAAAACAGTTAACGGGTGTCTGAAGTGTTACTGTTCTTATTCTGGTAATAATCTTTAAAAAAAAAAATGTATCCCCTTTTCTCCCAATTTGGAATGCCCAATACCAACTATTTAGTTGGTCCTTGTGGTGGCGCGGTTACTCAATCCCGGTGGCGGAGGACAATTCTCAGTTGTCTCCGCTTCTGAGGCAGTCAGTTCGTGCATCTTATCACATGGCTCACTGTGCATGACACTGCGGAGACTCGCACCATGTTTAGGTTCATACTACTCTCCGCGATCCACGCACAACTTGCCACGCGCCCCATTGAGAGCGAGAAACCCTAATCGTGACCACGAGGAGGTTACCCCATGTGACTCTACCCTCCCTAGCAATCGGGCCAATTTGGTTGCTTAGGAGACCTGGCTGGAGTCACTCAGCACACCCTGGATTCAAACTCGTGACTCCAGGGGGTGGTAGTCAGCATCAATACTCGCTGAGCTACCCAGGCCTGGTAATAATCAATCTTAGCAGAAGAAACACTAGCGGAAAAAGAGGAGAGAAGAGATTGATACTTGCTCAGGTCAGCAGGGTCTTTTGTCTTGCACCACTTTTACGATTACTTAAAGCACATTCTCCCATTTTAAACGAGGCCAAATACTGCATGATATGATGTGTAGATGCTGAGGTAATTTTCATGGCGCGTGTCTGACATGCTGCTAAATGGCTGAAGGGAAGTCGGGATGACCTGCCGCATACAACCTCTGTCAGTGTGACTTAAGGGGCGGTCACACCAGGCTTTGAGTATGCAAATTTTTTGCGGACAATGCAATGAACCAGGATATGATTTCACGCGGGAGAGCTTCTGGTTTTAGTAAATAACACTTCACAAATAAAAAATATTATAAGTCATTTAGGACATCTATTAATGCATGACATGAGTAATTTTTCCAACAATTGTTTACAGACAGATTGTTTCACTTTTAATTAACTATATCACAATTCCAGTGGGTCAGAAGTTTACATACACTAAGTTAACTGTGCCTTTAAGCAGCTTGGAAAATTCCAGAAAATGATGTCAAGCCTTTAGCCAATTAGCTTCTGATAGGAGGTGAATTGAATTGGAGGTGTACCTGAGGATGTATTTTAAGGCCTACCTTCAAACTCAGTGCCTCTTTGCTTGACATCATGGGAAATCAGCCAGGACCTCAGAAAAAAAAATTGTGGACCTCCACAAGTCTGGTTCATCCTTGGGAGCAATTTCCAAATGCCTGAAGGTACCACATTCATCTGTACAAACAATAGCATGCAAGTATATACACCATGGGACCGCTCAGGAAGGAGACTCATTCTGTCTCCTAGAGATGAACATAGTTTGGTGTGAAAAGTGCAAATCAATCCCAGAACAACAGCAGAGGACCTTGTGAAGACCTTGTGAAGATGCTGGAGGATACAATGTAGACAAGTATCTATAGCCACAGTAAAACGTGTCTTATATCGACATAACCTGAAAGGCTGCTCAGCAAGGAAGAAGCCACTGCTTTAAAACCGCCGTAAAAAAGTACCAAAAAGCTCTGTAGCGCCATCTAGAAGATGGGCATGTTCAGTGGGCTCTGTAGCACATATCTTTTGAGCTACCATTACCAAACTTTGTACACACATAGATCTCATCAATCGGCTATTTTAGATTGTTTGTTTGAAAAACGCATGCTCTGGAATTTGAAATACTCCTAAGGATTTCATGTTACAGGTACCAAATGTGGACGACATCATGCCAAGACATTGAAAATGCTAAATTGCGAACAGATTTTTGATATTTAACGGTGTTTCCATGGCGAAGTGATAAAGTAAGAGGAAGTGTCTCATCTTCTGCGTGCATAGTGTGATTTACATAAAAATTGAGCCAAATGTTTTGCCTTGCGGGCTGATTACATTGGTATGGCTATTTTAGGTCACGGTCTTAGCACCAACAACTGGCAGAAGGAAGTGTGGCACTGTTAACAGACTTTGAAATATCCCTCTTATGTTTACCTGAATTGCTTCAAATTTTTTTTTGAATAATGTCAAGACAGTGCAGATTTAAAATCCTGAAGGGATTCTTGATAGCTTAAACAGTGTTGCTATGACAACGCATTCAATGTCTTTATTCCTTTTTATGAATATTCACATGTTTTTGAATTTTCATATTTTGCACACACATCAGAGTTGTCGGCCATTAGGCCTGGGCAAAATTAACACATGAGCATGGCTGGGGAGCTCTGTAGCGTCACCTTTTGACAAAAGTGGTGGGGTCAGTTTCTTCTACGGTCACCAAACTTGCTACATAGCTGGACAACTTTTAAAATTACAGTCATTAGTTCCGCCCAACAGGAAGTTGGCCATTTTGGATTGAATGTGCATTTTTTTGACAATTGCAGGCCCTGAACTTTGAATACTCCTCCTAGGGGATTCATGTGACTGGCACCAATCTTAAGCAATATTATGCTAAGACATTGACGATGCTAAATTGCGAGCGGATTTTTGATATATTGAACGGTGTTGCCGTGGCGACACAATAAATTAAGGGCACAAATGTGAAACAGGAAGTTCCTTATATCTTTGTGCATTGTATGATTTTGAAAATTCAGCTGTATGTTTGGTAATGGGGGCTGATCACATTTATGTGGCTATTATGGATCATGGTCGTAGCGCCATCAACTGGCACCAGGAAGTAAGGCAATTTTATCAGTCTTTGAAATAGCCCTCTTGTTTTTACATGAATTGCTTCAAAATTCTTTAGAATAATGTCAAGATGCTGCTGATGTAAAATTGTAAAGGTATATTTGATATCTTAAATACTGTTGCCATGGCAATTTATTGTGCAAGTGAAAGCAGTTTTTAAAGTTAAATAAGCTGTAGAAGTCTAAGTTTATTGTAATGAAAATGTACTGCACAATCTTTTTTTAAATATAAATAAAATATAATAAAAATATTAACTGAAATGTAAAAATACTAGAAAATCAAAGCCATATGTCTAACCCATTTCTGAGTGGCAATTAACTTGTTCAGACGCAGTACCAGAAATGTCCAATAGAGGACAGCCAAGCTCCATTGTTGTATGATTCCCAAAATACCACTTCTCAGTCCCTCCAGGATTTTGCGGGTCGTGTCTAGAAGGGAGCCCTCTTTCATACATTATATATAGTCTAAGTATGTGTAACTATGTTCATCAGTTAACTATGTTTATCAAAAGAATGACATATAAAGTTAAAGATCCATTTAAGATGGCTAGCAAAATAACAAGGGCATGCTCATGAACTGCTTTTAATTTTAAACAATATAAGTGTTAATTATACAGTATTAAGAAGATAGCAACTTATATGCCACAGTGATGTACTTGAGAAATTGTGAATGGGCGGTAAGCGCTCCTCGTTGCTTCTAGTTCCACAGTTTGCACTCTTTTCTAGTCGAATCCCATAGAAAAATGCAAACAAATGTGTCCCCACTTAAGATATACAGGTGCATCTCAATAAATTAGAATGTCGTGGAAAAGTTCATTTATTTCAGTAATTCAACTCAAATTGTGAAACTCGTGTATTAAATAAATTCAGTGCACACAGCCTGAAGTAGTTTAAGGCTTTGGTTCTTTTAATTGTGATGATTTTGGCTCACATTTAACAAAAACCCACCAATTCACTATCTCAAAAAATTAGAATATTTTGACATGCCAATCAGCTAATCAACTCAAAACACCTGCAAAGGTTTCCTGAGCCTTCAAAATGGTCTCTCAGTTTGGTTCACTAGGCTACACAATCATGGGGAAGACTGCTGATCTGACAGTTGTCCAGAAGACAATCATTGACACCCTTCACAAGGAGGGTAAGCCACAAACATTCATTGCCAAAGAAGCTGGCTGTTCACAGAGTGCTGTATCCAAGCATGTTAACAGAAAGTTGAGTGGAAGGAAAAAGTGTTGAAGAAAAAGATGCACAACCAACCGAGAGAACCGCAGCCTTATGATTGTCCAGCAAAATCGATTCAAGAATTTGGGTGAACTTCACAAGGAATGGACTGAGGCTGGGGTCAAGGCATCAAGAGCCACCACACACAGACATGTCAAGGAATTTGGCTACAGCTGTTGTATTCCTCTTGTTAAGCCACTCCTGAACCACAGACAATGTCAGAGGCGTCTTACCTGGGCTAAGGAGAAGAAGAACTGGAATGTTGCCCAGTGTTCCAAAGTCCTCTTTTCAGATGAGAGCAAGTTTTGTATTTCATTTGGAAACCAAGGTCCTAGAGTCTGGAGGAAGGGTGGAGAAGCTCATAGCCCAAGTTGCTTGAAGTCCAGTGTTAAGTTTCCACAGTCTGTGATGATTTGGGGTGCAATGTCATCTGCTGGTTTTGGTCCATTGTGTTTTTTGAAAAGCAAAGTCACTGCACCCGTTTACCAAGAAATTTTGGAGCACTTCATGCTTCCTTCTGCTGACCAGCTTTTTAAAGATGCTGATTTCATTTTCCAGCAGGATTTGGCACCTGCCCACACTGCCAAAAGCACCAAAAGTTGGTCAAATGACCATGGTGTTGGTGTGCTTGACTGGCCAGCAAACTCACCAGACCTGAACCCCATAGAGAATCTATGGGGTATTGTCAAGAGGAAAATGAGAAACAAGAGACCAAAAAATGCAGATGAGCTGAAGGCCACTGTCAAAGAAACCTGGACTTCCATACCACCACAGCAGTGCCACAAACTGATCACCTCCATGCCACGCCAAATTGAGGCAGTAATTAAAGCAAAAGGAGCCCCTACCAAGTATTGAGTACATATACAGTAAATGAACATACTTTCCAGAAGGCCAACAATTCACTAAAAATGTTTTTTTTATTGGTCTTATGATGTATTCTAATTTGTTGAGATAGTGAATTGGTGGGTTTTTGTTAAATGTGAGCCAAAATCATCACAATTAAAAGAACCAAAGACTTAAACTACTTCAGTCTGTGTGCACTGAATTTATTTAATACACGAGTTTCACAATTTGAGTTGAATTACTGAAATAAATGAACTTTTCCACGACATTCTAATTTATTGAGATGCACCTGTACATCCACTGAGATGTGGATGCAATCTTTAATTAAAATATATAATTTCATATGGACGGATTAGAACCTTTAACCTCTTATGCAGTGGGCTAATTAATTGCCACTAGACCACTCATTCAGACTCCTTTTACCAGAGCTGATTGATGTACTTCACCACTGACTTACAATATCTCATGACCGACAATAGCACACATAGAGATGAAGTTATCAGATTTATTAAGTTAAATATTTATTTTAGAAATGTATTTGAATGACTTTTTATCAAACCATTTAAAATAATCTTTTACTAGCCATCATCATTGCTGTGCGACTTCAAACGCCGTGTATCATGAGCATGCCATTGTTATTTTGCTAGCCATCTTAAACTGATCTTTAACTTTATATGTCTTTCTTTTGATAAACACAGTTAACTGATAAACACAGTTAAACATACTTAGACTATACATAACAGACTGCGCATGTGCGAGAAGTTGACGAAAGAGGGATCCCTTCTAGACACTACCTATTTTGCAATCTTGCAAATTCAACAAATCTCTGCATTATTTTATTTTTTTTTATAATTCCTTTCATCTGAGGGATTCCCATCGCTTTCCTTCATGTTTGACAGTGGCAAAACAAATGCTTGAAAAGCCTGAAGCAGTCACAACATTTCCAAATGCACAGCTGCCATTTGTATCATCTCCATAGTAACAGTGAAAGCATCTCCTCCACGTTGTGAATTCACTATCAAAATCCTTCTAAACATTCGCGGTGCCTCAGACAGCACACATACATCACAGCTAGCGTTTAATCTTCACCCTGCATGCTGCGAATGAGACACAAATACCCGCGTTTATACAAAGAATCCCTATCATTAACTTAAAATCCCCATTATTTGTGTAATAAAATTTGATTAGAATTTGAAGTGCTATTAATACAGTAGGCCACGAATCTGAAAATGGCAATATATGCTGAACATTTGTATACTGGAAGTAAATGTTCATAAATGTTTTTACTGATATTAAAAATGTCAATTATATAGATATATGCAATATACAGAATATGACAAAAATGACTACTTTCATATATGTAATGTTGTGGAATTTAAATGAGTACATAAATGCTCAAATATATGAACTCTAATTGTATTTGTTCGTATATGGCCATATACCAGATTTAAAAATCAGACAATGTAATAATGGCAACAGGCCTAGTTATTGTATCCTCATTTGTGTTTTTGGTTTACAGATTTATTGTATGTCTATTTAAACCTTAGATAAGTTTTCTTGCATTCTCTGAGGCAGAAAATTGTAATACAAAAATAATTAATGGTCTTTCAATACCCACAGGTTTCACCTAAATGTATGGTATTTTTGTAAATTATTGTTTTGTTTTTTTTTGTTGTTTTTTTGGTTGCTAACTGCATATTCAGTTATTATGCACTAAAATATATACATGTATTTTTATTTACAATGTAATTAACACAATTACAGAAGTATATACTGCAAAAAATAAATAAAAATGCAACAAATTACATTGCAAAATTTTAGAAAAGCTGCAGCAAATTGTCATTTTGTAATCCCAGCTAGCCAAATTACATGGCCATTTCCTAACTGCACCGTAATTTGATGACCAAACTTTTGCCGTGACAATGTAATTGATTATGTTGTGACAAACGGAAAAGTGAAATTCCTGGATTCGTTGCCACAACAACTTTGGAACGGTGCCAGACCGTCATGACGACATTGTGGCAACGTCGTGGATCATTAGCTGTTTGTTGGTAACCTGTTGGTAAATTTTGCTTTTAATAATTATTCTATGGGCGAACATGCAGTATTCTAACCTAATTTATGTCCTCATTTTCCCAACATTAATTTAGAGACTATTTAAACAGTTGTGCGTATGAATAACGAATGCAGATTCAAAGTTTATGTACTTAATTTATTTTGACAGTGAACGGAGAAAAAATGCAACAATAAAATAAATTGAAACCTATTGCCACAGAATTGCAACAGAATTACAAGCCTAAAGGACTTCTGTGCTCATATTAAAATCTACTTAGTGTCTTAACACGTAATGCCTTGAATTACATTTGTTAATTTAATTTAAGGATAAATAAAATGGTAAATTGCGTCATTACAATATAGTAATTAGATCTACATATTTTTTCAATAAATTATTATATTCAATTATAGAAAAAATTAAAATTAATCAGTTAGCAAAAAAAAATTAAATGAACAATTAAACATTGATAGACAGACAGATAGATAGATAGATTCTCTGAATTCTCTGAACCTTTAAATACTCCTAGGTGATTCATGAGACTATCACCACACTTAGACAACATTATGCCAAGACATCGAAGATGCTAAGTTGCGAACAGATTTGTAAATATTGAATGGTGTTGCCATGGCAATGCACTAAATTAATAGCAAAAATAGGGAAACAGGAAGTGTCTGATATCTTCTGCATGCAGTGTGTGATTTACATCACAATTGAGTTGTATGTTTTTTCTTGGGGGCTAATCACATGGATGTGATTATTGTGGGTCACGGTTATAGCACCATCAACAGACTTTGAAATAGTCCTCTTACATTTACCCAAATTGCTTAAATTGTTTAGACAGTGCTGATGGAAAATTTTGAAGGGATGCTTGAAAGCTTTAATAGTGTTGTCATGGCAACGGATTAAATTACATGAAGTTGTAGTCAAACTGGAATGGTGGCATATATCTATTACACATTGTATGATTATGGTTAAAGTTTACATTAATGTCGAATTGTTGCTGTGTCCTTCATGTATTGTTTTCGGAAAGCCACCAAGTGGAAATGGATCCATGGTGGTTGGGCTCGTCATCGCTGCTTGCAGCTATATTTATTATTATTATTATTATTATTCTTTTCAAGGTTTTTGGTACTTTTGGGGTACTTAACGTGTGAAAACTAGGAATGCACCGATCTGATACTTGGATCGGTATCGGCTCCGATACAGACTTTTTTAAACGGATTGGGTATCGGGCCGACGAGCCCAATCCAAATCCGATACTGTGTATTCGCCATGTTCATTACTGTCAAGCTCAAAAAATGACATAAAAGAACCATTAAAACAAAAAGTAGTTCATATGACTTGTGAATTTTATTCAGAGCCACTTGAAGACGTGCAATAGCTCTGTGAATCACAAAAGGTTGTTTAATAAGTAAATATATAAAATGCACGCACCGCTCCAGCGCGTTATTGAATGGCGCTGCTCTGTTTACACACACACTCATGGCTTTTTTTTTCACTCGCGGCTATTTTTATCCTTCACGCAGTGCGCAATATTTGAGCGCTACTCACGAACAACATTTCAGATGTAGATGCTCAATAGTTTGGTTCACTTATAATATGAATTTAGAATGGCACTGGAGGTGCTTTTTGTTTTTTACCAGAATTTGAATAAGAAGCGAACTACTGTGAACTTGTCTACAAACAGACACATACAGGACTTCCTGGAGAGTTCAGAATGTCAAAATAAAAGCGTGAGGGTATAAAAGTTAAAGGTGTCACAGAGAGACTCATGGAGGCAGAGATATGAACTCAGTAGCAGGGTTTATTGAACAGATGATTGAAACAGTGATGTAAACATTGCGAGTAAATGAAGTTGAGCAGAGTGGCAAACAGCAGGTGAGTAATATTGAGACAGGGTAAAGACACGATGAACAGATAACTCGCAACAGTCTTATGATACTTGCAGGCAGTAATGAAGACCGGTATGTTTGACATAGTAGAAAGTATCTCTGAGACTCCAGACCAATCAATGAGAACAGACAAAGAGTGTGTGTGAAAGCGGGGTATATATGCAGTCCTTGATTAGCCACTAATGATATGCAGATGCGTGTAATCAGAACTCAGGGGGGAGTGAGCGCTGTGACTGCAGTGAGGAAGAAATAGAGAGAGAGACCGGTGGATCTGTGACAAAAGGTGCACGATTGAGATATATTACTATATATTACTATTATAATATATTATTATTATTATCATTTGTTTACAAATTATAATATTTAAGTTGAATGGGTTCCAAAAAATAACTATGTGAATGAAAAGTGGACTGATGTCTTGCAGCTAAATTGAACAAAAAAGAGATCTGAATCCTTTAAAGTCCAGACACAAGTTGAAAAAAAATTGCCAAACAAAAGAAAAACGGCTTCTTTTCTACTGATGACTTACACTGGAATTACTGTTAATTTTGCTTCTACATATGTAAATTGGTACATATATAATTCTCATCAAGCCAAACAACTTTCGTACAGTGATTAGCTCTGCCCTACAGGGAGTCGGCCATTTTGGATTTTCTGAAAATCGCGGGCTCTGAACATTGAAATACTCCTCCTAGGGAATTCATGTGGCTGGCACCAAATTTGTGCAACATCATGCCAAGACAATGCAGATGCTAAATTGTGAACAGATATTTTATATTTGGAACGGTGTCGCCATGATGAAGCAATACATTTATGGCAAAAAATGGAAAACAGGAAGTGCCTTATATCTTCTGTGTGCATTGTGTGATTTTGATAAATTCAGTTTGTTTGGAAATGGGGGCTGATCACATTGTGGCTATTATGGGTCACAGTCATAGCGCCACCAACTGGCAGCAGGAAGAATGGCACTTTGAACAGACTTTGAAATAGACCTCTTGTGTTCACATTAATTGTTTCAAAATTCTTTAGAATAATAATCAAGACACTGCTGATGTAAAATTGTAAAGGAAAATTTGATATCTTAAATGCGGTTGCCATGGCAACGCATTAATTTTTATTATTCCTTCCTATATTTGGGTGTTTTTGAGGCTGTTAGCATGCTTAAAATTTCATGAAATTTTGCACACACATCAGAGTCATCGGCCATTAGGACTGGGCAAAAGCTCACACATGGGCTTGTGGGGGGGTGGGGGGGGGCTCTGTAGTGCCCCCTTTAAAATGGGTGTGTAACGGGGTCTCTGTAGCATCCCCATTTTCACCTAGAGTCACCAAACTTGGTACATGTATTGTTCTCATAAAGCTGAACAACAGGAACATGGACATTTTGGATTTTCTGAAAATCTCTGGCTCTGAACTTTTAAATACTCTTTCTATGGGATTCATGTGACTGGCACCAAATTTGTGCAACATTATGCCAAGACATTGAAGATGCTAAATTGTGAACAGATTTTTGATATATTGAATGGTGTTGCCATTAAAATAGTTTTTTCTTTTGATTCCTTGGCTCATGCTGAGTCGAATGCATGGTTTAAATTTCCGGCCAACTAGATTTTACGGCATTTAAAATTTTCTGAAAAACCTACTTTTTCATACTCCTCCTAGACCGTAAGTCTGATTTGCATGGAATTTGTAGTGTGTATCATCTAGAGTCACTGGGGACAAAAAGTTATGAAAAGCTTTTTGATAGACCAAACCGTTCTCGAATAACGCTTCAAAAAATCTGACCATGAGCTTGCCAAAATGTATGTGAGGCTGTATCTTCACAACGCTATGGCATATTGACACGAAACTTGGTATATGTCATAGCCATCATGACTTGAGGGTACCTGCACAGCACCACTTAGTGGTCAGGAGATATGAAAAATGGATATTTTAGTTTGTAACTTCTGAATTGTTTGGCTTAAAAATATGAGGTTGGTCTCTTTAGATTCCTTATTATATACATTTCTATGTCGGCCATTTTGGCTGTCTCCCATTTTGAATTTTGTCATAAAATGCTCTATTTTACAAACGCATTGGCATACTGTTACGAAACTCAGTGTGTATCATTGGCAGTATGGCCTGTGGCTACCTATAAAGTGTTTAAAAGTTATAATTTTTATATTTTTTTTATTTTTTATTTTTTTTATTTTTTTTAAATGCATGTAACATTTGATTATTTTCACCTATCGTCCTGTCATTACTCTCTTTAGATTCCTTGGGTCATGCCGAATTCGCTGATGCCAAATTTGCCATGGTTGGCCATATTTCCTGTCCGCCATTTTGAATTTAATTGGAAACCTACTTTTTCGAACTCCTTCTAGACCGGATGTCCAATTCGCACAAAATTTCTTGTGTATTATCTAGGGTCACTCATGAGTCATGACAAAAAAAGTTATCAAAAGGTTTTTGTTAGACGAAACGGTTCTCGAATAGTGCTCTAATGAATTTGATGGCAAGTCGCCAAAAAGCATGAGGCTGTAGCTCAGCAACGCTTTGCTGTATTTTCATAAAACTTTGTGTCATAATTACCACACCCTGACCTCACCATATAAATTGAAACTGTGTGTCAAAAGTTATAACTAATTTTATTAAAATGTAAGCATGTCTTCCTATGTTTTTTATACTGCTTTTCTTAGTCATGATCAGTGATGTCCAGTGATGCTTCCTTACATTCCGTTGTTGTGCTTGGCCCCGTAATTGCTGCTTGCAGCTATATTTCAGGTTTATTTCCGGCAAGTGTGACAAAGTTCTGCCATCACTGACTGTAATGTAAATAACTACAAGGATAATAATACCAGAATTAAGTCATATGGGATTATAAACTACCACACAACCACATGATTTTGCAGAATAATATCCTAATGTCAGATCATTTGCTAACGTCAGATTTATAGTAAAAAAGTAAATCTTTTACTTGTTGCTGTGTGTTGTATTAAAGAGATAATAAAATCTGCTTGCTTTACCGAGAGCGTGACGCTGCAGTATTTTCTTGTCTCCATGTAAACCTCCGTTCATATGTACCTTCATAACCTCCGATAATGCCTTTATTTATTTATTTTCAAAGGCGATGTTTCATAAGCCATGCTATATGCGAGATCTGTGTGTCTTTACACCGCTAAGAAAGAGAGAATGCTCTCTGGCAAGAATAATGAGAGAATAATGTGTTTATTAATTTGCCAAGATGAAACAAGTTGCAGTTTTGGTGCAAAGAATGTTGAAGCAGCATTTTCCCAGCAGATTTCTGCTCTCTCCTCTCTCCTGGTTGTGTACAGTTTGTGGTAGGCGTGACAGATGGAGCTGCTGAGGATTATCCATGTCAGCACCTGATCTTTCATTCATTCTGCCTGTATAACTGCGTGTGATAAAACGATGGCAAAATGCGATAAACGGTAAAACTATATGCGCTCCAAACTAATGTTTATGAAAATAATTAAATAATATGAACACGTATTGCCAGGCTGCAATATAAAGCAGTATATATTAGTATTTTTGTATCACTGAAATGGCTGGAGGTGGCTAATAACGGAAGAGGCCCACATTCAAGGTTGATAATGGCGGCGCCCTAATTACACTGAAAAGTAAGGTAGATAGCCTAGCTATATTGGCTTTGCAAAACTGAAATCAACATTCCTTACTCGTAGGCCAGTGGTAAGAAATATTTTTTCTTTTTGATTTTGATTTCTTGTCACAAAATTGACAGTAAGGTATGGTACACATTCACAGCTCTCAAAACAAAAACTGCCATGTCTTTTGGTGTTACGTGATGCACTTTTCTTAAAGACACAGTAACCATTAAGCTTTCATCAGCCAAATAAAAAGGACACATAATCTACGTGCACTTCTGCAGTCAATTCGGGATAGACTTCACAAACACTTCCAACCAACATCTTTGGGTTATCCCTTTTTGAAATGCTTTTACCCATTACATGAGGATTGTCTACTCTAATCTTTTCTGGAGCCTCCATCATGCACCAGCAACAGAACAAGAGCTGTTGTTTAGCATCGAAAGTTAGCCAAGGAAAATCCTTTTTTCCACTCGGCATTGTATCTATACATTTTCCCTTTCGTTTCTCCCTTAATTTCATTTGGCAATGTTGCTTCTTTCGTTTCTTCCTCGTTGGCTCGTTTGGGTTTTTGGTTGAGCACTTGAAAATACCGCTTGGTTTTCCTGTCATCATCTAACTTGCTTGACTAGCTGAGGAAATGGCATAGAGGCAACTGCATAGGAACTATGGGATTGTTCCCTAGGAATTGTGGGAATTGGTGTTGGATGTATGGATTCTACGCAGCCAGGACATGATTTTTAATCGCAAAATAGAGTACAACTACCAAGTAAAATAGCGATGCGCCATCCATTAACCTCGCACACAAACAAGCATACAACAAACTCTCACTTCACACAAACAAGTATCTGTCTCTCATACATGCAAAACTATGTTGCACGGGTGCTACTGTGGTAAATTCATTCATCGCACAAACCGATTTTTTTCATAGCACGTGACATGTCGCACTGTACAGTCCTGACGTTATTAATTTAAACTGCACAAAGAGGACTTTAAGAAGCTACAGATATTACAGCATCTTTTTCTGTAAAGCTGTTTTGAAACGATCTGTGTTGTGAAAAGCACTATACAAATAAATATGACTTGACTTGATATAGTATTAGCTGTCCATAACAGTTATATGCAAAGAGTTTTGAGACATTGAATTCAGAAAAAAATATACTTGAATCAAGTAATAAATATACACAGTGCTGGGGGTTAACAGATTACATTTAATTTGGATTATGTAATCAGATTACAAAATTCAAGTACAAGTACATTTTAAAATACTCATAATCAGATTAGTTTCTTCTTATGTAGGATATGATTACATTATATTAATTAGGCAATGGCAAGAAATTGTTCATAATTTGTTGATCCCCTATTTTTGTAATCTTTAAAAATGTTTTATTCTAATACAGCATACTGCTGCTGATATACATTCAGTAAGTGTTTTCAGAAGAGGGTTGTGAATTTGTGCACACAGACCTGATACCAGCCACTAGCCAGCTGACTATAATTACAGTGAATATGTTCTCATTCAGCATTTGACTACTGGATTTACAGAAATCATTTTTCTTTTACACAGGGCAAAAACATTTACTGTGCATTGTAAACTCTGCTTTCCAAAACTTCATATCCTGTCCACTGCAAATTATTCCATGTCAAATGTAAAGAAACTTTTGGAGGTGTGCTTGCATCTTTCTCTACTTAAACATTGCATGTCTTACCAACTCCTGAGCAGTGGCATAACTACCAGCAGTGCGGGTGAGGCAGCCCTTTTCTAAATAAGAATAATTCACACCATCTTTTTTTCTGCAATCTTGGACAAAACATAGGCTACATATCAGTTAAAATTTATTTTTGTGTTTCATGACCCTTTTAAGTGCCTTTTTTTATTTGTCTCAGTAATAGACATATGATGAGTTAAACACACAGGGCTCTATTTTTGAGACCACACTAGGCACGCATGTGTGCCGCAACTAATCAAATTTTCATGAGAGCGCTAATTCTAAGCGAAATTTTCGTGCCTGTCCAAAGCACAAGTGGGAGTGCTTGCGCTCTCTGTGGGCATATGCATGCAAACTGTGGGTGTATTGTATGTTAATGAAGTGGCACAAAGCAGATGATATCAAAGAGCTATCGATTACTTGTGTTTATAGTCAAAACAAGTGAAAAAAAATGTGCTGAAGAAGTAATCCACCTTGGGTAATCTAATGGAATGCGTTACAAATTACATTTTACACCATGTATTCTGTAATCCGTAGTGGAATACATTTTAAAAGTAGCCCTCCCAACCCTGGTTGTGACTATATTCACACTAGCACAGCCTCTTGTACCTTATTGCTTAATCATGTGCCCTGCTGTTACATGTTAAATCTTTGTTTCAGAGTAAATGGCGAGTCCTAGAACCAGACGTGTGCTAAAGGAAGTGCGGACAGAAGACGAGAATAATGTGAGTGACCTCATGACATTTCATGCTCTTTGACCTCTGTCATGCTATGTTTTAAAGGAATAGTTCACCCAAATATTAAAATGATGCCATAATTTACTCGCCATGGAACACATATTTAGAAATATTGTTATTGGGTTTTTTTCTGTATGAATGGGGACTGAAGCGTTCAAGTTTCAAAAAGGACACAAAAGCACTATAAAAGTATTCCATATAATTTGTGTTTATATACAAAAGTCATACATTAGCTCTGTGTAAGGAACAGACCCAAATTTAAGGTGTTATTCACTGACTTCATTTACATGGACACTAGGGCTGAAACGATTAGTCGACATTGTCGACAACAAAAAAATGTGTTGACAAAATTTTTTGTTGTCGAATAATCGTTTGATCTCATTTAACTTAACATGAGATCACATTAAACTCTAATAAGGACACGTGAGAGGAGCACCAACCGCAGCTTGCACCTGATTGAGGAGAGGAAATAAACACACAACAGCTTCAGGTGACGTAAATCGCAAAGTATTAGGGAATTATACAAAAATACAAAAAAAGTAAATGCAGAAGCACTCTCATTGTGAAAAAGCGGAGCCGGAGCTGACATTCCGCTTAAGCAAAACTTGCATGTCAGAGCGTCTTTAAAGGAAACACCCCAGCATTACATCTTTAATGCATCCTTTATTAAAGTTCAAATAAAAAGGAAGCAGGTCATGTAAATAAGTACAAACTCCGAAACTGGCATTTCTCTGTGCGGTCAGCGCCTCTTCTATGAGTTGCGCAAAGTGTCCCTATCTAAGGGGGAGAGATTGAAACTGCATCCCGGCTCATGCTCACTTGGGCATGGGGACGCTTGTCCCTCGCGTGCGCGCTTGATGCAGCTAGATTATAACGTGATGGCTCGCGACGTATTGAATCAGAATATATGTGTCATAGTGTTTATCACTATTTTAATCTGTATTTCCAGATATTCCAGAGTTGTTGCTGTGTTTGTTTTCTTACCTTTCTATCACGACCTGCAGTGGAATTGCGCTTCAATAGTGGGGTTTCCCGTTACGAAAACTCCGGGATTCCCTCAGTGTACAAGCACATATGCAAACGTGAAGGACCGTCGATATTTTACAGTGGTGTTTATAAATGGGTATAGTTTATAGCAGCGCTACTCAACACGCGGCCCGCGGACCACATGCGTCCCTTGTGTGATCTTTTGCGGCTGGGTTATCTCATCATCAGGAATATATTTATCAGCAGCCTAACAACTCTGTATGAATTGTGAGATGTCCATTTTCATGAGGATTTGTGCTAGTTCTCTACATTGCTGAATCATGTTAGAGAGGGTATTCAACAGCAAGAAGTAATTCTTAAATAAATATAAAACAAAAACAAATAATATTTGCATGGCTGATGTTATGAGAGCTGTGGTCAGTCTGCACGTGCGTTCATACACAGTACGTGTGCGCACGCGCGGTCTGTCAATCAAACATGCACACGTTCGCAATCTCACTTGAGAGTTACTCAAAATGGTGCGAATCTATCCAATCTCTTGAATAGCTCATCAGAGATATTTACTTGTCATGGCAACAGTATTTACGTGTTGAGACACCTTCACACAAATGCTTTTTAGTGATCTACTTCGGCGCAAAACGCTAAGAGGGGTGAACAAATATTTGACTTGTCACTGAATGACTTTTGGTGCTAATTTTGGATGTATATCGCTATTATTTTTTTGAACACCTCTGGTGTATGTGATGTTGAACACTCATGGTGTTTGTTAGTTGACAATCATTGACAACAGAACTGATCTATATATCAGAAAATCAACTGTTACACCCCTTTTGTTTAAAATAATGACTAAAAGGGTTAGTTCACCCGAAAATGAAAATTCTCAATTTATTCACTCTCATGCTATTCCAGATGTGTATGACTTTCTTTCAACTGCTGAACACAAATGACGATTTTTAAAAAAATATCTCAGCTCTATAGGTACATATAATGCAAGTGAATGGAGGCCAGAACTTTGAAGCTCTTAAAAGCACATAATGGCAGCATAAAAGTAGTCCATAAGACTCTAGTGGTTTAATCCATGTCTTCAGAAGCGATATGATAGGTGTGAGTGAGAAACAGATCAATATTTAAGTCCTTTTTTACTATAAATCTCCAATTTTACATCTGTAAGTCACATGTGGCACCTGTTTAGTTTCACATCTGAAAGTGAAAGTGGAGATTTATAATTAAAAAAAGCCAAGGACTTTAATATTGATCTGTCTCTTATCCACAGAGCTGAGATATTTTTTTCTAAATAATCATCCTTTGTCTTCAGCAGAAGAAAGAAAGCTATACACATCTGCAATGGCATGAATGATGAGAGAATTTTCATTTTTAGGTGAACTATCCTGTTAACTAACATTACAACAATATTACTATAAAAATGTTAACTTATAAGTGTGTGTGTGTGTGTATATGTGTGTGTGTGTGTGTGTGTGTGTGTGTATATGTATATATATATATATATATATATATATATATATATATATACACACACACACACACATACATACATGTTTGTGTATATATACATATATATATATATATATATATAATGTGTGTGTGTATATTTATATATATATATATATATATATATATATATATATATATATATATATATATATATATATATAAATAAATAAATATATACACACACACACACACACACAGATCAGCCACAACATTAAAACCACCTGCCTAATATTGTGTAGGTCCCCCTCATGCCGCCAAAAAAACTCCAACCCTCATCTCAGAATAGCATTCTGAGATGCAATTCTTCTCACCACAATTGTACAGAGTGGTTATCTGAGTTACCGTAGACTTTGTCAGTTCGAACCAGTCTGACCATTCTCTGTTGACCTCGCTCATCAACAAGGCATTTCCGTCCACAAAACTGCCACTCACTTGATGTTTTTTGTTTTTGGCATCATTCTGAGTAAATCCTAGAGACTGTTGTGTGTAAAAATCCCAGGAGATCAGCAATTACAAACCAGCCCATCTTGCACCAGCAATCATCCATGCGATTGTCTAATCAGCCAATCATGTGGCAGCAGTGCAGTGCATAAAATCATACAGATATGGGTCAGGACCTTCAGTTAATGTTCACATCAACCATCAGAATGAACCAAAAATGTGATCTCAGTGATTTGGACCGTGGCATGATTGTTGGTGCCAGATGGGCTGGTTTGAGTATTTCTGTAACTGCTGATTTCCTGGGATTTTCACAAAATCATTATTCACCAAATTTACTCCGAATGGTGCCAAAAACAAAAAACATCCAGTGAGCGGCAGTTCTGTGGATGGAAATGCCTTTTTGATTAGAAAGGTCAACAGAGAATGGCCAGACAGGATTGAACTGACAAAGTCTATGGTAACTCAGATAACCACTCTATACAATTGTGGTGAGAAGAATAGCATCTCAGAATGCTATTCTGAGATGCGGGTTGCCGCCGTTTTGGCGGTACGAGGGGGACCTAAAAATATTAGGCAGGTGGTTTTAATGTTGTGGCTGATCGGTGTATATGTAGGCCTATATATAATCATAAAAATTAAGAGTGCACTCGGGGCCTGGGTAGCTCAGTGAGTAAAGACGCAACATAAGCAGCTTTCTCCAGGAGAAACCTAGGTGTGTTAAACCACTTTCTCTTAATCCCTTAAACAGCATAAAGAAATCGGCGTTCTCGTTTAATGATGTTTCAGAATGCTGCTTTCTGCAAAAACCCTGGAAAAACCTGCTTTCTTAAGTATATGTAAACATGGTCACTAATAATCTTCCTCCCCAGTGAGCTGTTAACTGCTGTGACCAGATGATTGAGTCAGTGAGTTGAATAAGTACCGGATTAGTCTGATTTGTGAATAGTTTGTGAGTTGTTTTGTGAACTAGATCAACAGTTTCATATAAAAGATCCAGCACAACAGAAGAATTTATTCACATCTGACATCACTACTTTTTTCGTAGTTATTGTCTGAATTAAGAAGACATGTATTTATAATGCACAAGTCTTATAAACTTTTGTGTCCTTATAGCTTCAGTCCCCATTCAATGTAATTGCATGGAAAACATGGAAAAATGGCATTTTCTCCATGTCAGAAGCTGCACTGGAAGCTTCTGTCACCATGTCAAATTCCTTGTGTGTAAGCATACTTGGCAATAAATCTCATTCTGATTCTGATATCAGTGTTTCTGTTACAAGATTTTAAAGAAATGGTTTCTGTTCAAATTTTCAGCCAATATTTCTGTCCTTTGAGTGTGAATAAATGATTACAGAATTTCCATTTTCGGGTGAACTAGTCCTTTAACCTCCTGTTCTTTGTACTTTGTCGTGCTGTGGTTTAACGTCTGATGTGTGTTTGTTTGTGTGCGTGTGTTTATCAGGTGTGTTTTGAGTGTGGTGCGTTCAACCCACAGTGGGTGAGCGTGACATACGGTATCTGGATCTGTCTGGAGTGTTCGGGCAAACACAGAGGACTCGGAGTACACCTCAGGTAAGACTACTAACCTTACTAAACTGCACTTACATTTTCTGAAAAAGGAATGTGTCAAGAACGTTGTAGTTATCCAGCAACCTACTGAGGTTGATGATTTTTTTCTTACACTGGCAGCCAAAAATTTGTAATAATGTACAGATTTTGCTCTTATGGTAAAAATTGGTACTTTTATTCACCAAAGTGGCATTCAATGTATAGTCGGGACATTAATAACGTGAACAGTTACTATTACAATATGAAACAAAATCAAAAAATCCTCCACATGCAGCAATGACAGCTTTGCAGATCCTTGGCATTCTAGCTGTCAGTTTGTCCAGATACTCAGGTGACATTTCACCCCACGCTTCCTGTAGCACTTGCCATAGATGTGGCTGTCTTTTCGGGTACTTCTCATGCACCTTACAGTCTAGCTGTTCCCACAAAAGCTCAGTGGGGTTAAGATCTATTGTCTATTGCATATTGTGGCAACTCAAAAACAAACACAAAGACAATGTTAAGCTTCATTTAATGAACCAAATAGCTTTCAACTGTGTTTGATATAATGGCAAGTGATTTTCTAATACGAAATTAGCAATTTAGCATGATTACTCAAGGATAAGGTGTTGGAGTGATGGCTGCTGGAAATGGGGCCTGTCTAGATTTGATCAAAAAAGACTTTTTTCAAATAGTGATGGTGCTGTTTTTTTACATCAGTAATGTCCTGACTATACTTTGTGATCAGTTGAATGACACTTTGGTGAATTAAAGTACCGATTTCCTTCCGAAACAGCTAAATCTGTACATTATTCCAAACTTTTGGCCGCCAGTGAATTTGTAATTTTTATTTTTTAGACTTGGTATTTTTAGCAGCAGAGTTTTAATTAGGGTGATGTGCATTAGCTGTTGCACCATGTGCGTGGTATTACCTTCAGAAAATTTGCATCTCTAAATTCATCTCCTTTAAACCACTGCTGCTGCAGTCATATACATTCAGACCGTCTTTGTCTATTGCGTTACGACTCGCACCTTGCGTGCGTCAAGTGTTGCTTTCTAAGACATGTCAAGTTAAAAATAGTTCAAACTAGGGGGGCCTGGGTAGCTCAGCAAGTAAAGACGATGACTACCACACCTGGAGTCGCAAGTTCGAATCCAGGGCGTGCTGAGTGACACCAGTCAGGCTTCCTAAGCAACCAATTGGCCCGGTTGCTAGGGTGGGTAGAGTCGCATTGGGTTAACCTCCTCGTGGTTGCTATAATGTGGTTCGCTGTCGGTGGGGCACGTGTTGAGTTGTGCATGGATGCCGCGGTGGATGGCGTGAAGCCTCCACATGCACTATGTCTCCGCGGTAACACGCTCAACAAGCCACGTGATAAGATGTGCGGATTGGCGGTCTCAGACACGGAGGCAACTGAGATTCGTCCTCTGCCACCCAGATTGAGGCGAGTCATTATGCACCACGAGGACTTAGATCGCATTGGGAATTGGGCATTCCAAATTGGGGAGAAAAGTTGAGAAAATAAAAATAAATAAATAGTTCAAAGTTTAAAAATGCATCTGGAGTAGGGTTGTCTCTATTGATTATTTTTGTAATCGAGTAATCTAATGATTATTTTGAAAAATTATTTAAAATCTCAACATTTGGCTAAAATGCATTCCTTATCTTATGTTTTGATATTACTCTCCGTTTAAATGATAACTACAACAAAACGATTGTGCAAACAGTATCTTAAGCCAACAGATACTCAAAGCATAGATCTATAATATTAAAATGTAAATAATTCCAGCTGACAGACATTGGCTACTCCAGGGGTGCCCACATTTTTTAAAGCAAGATCTACATTTACAAGTTCAATGTGATCTACCCATTTCAGTTTAGAATTCAAATATGGGAACACAGGCCATGGAAATAAAATATTTATCTTTTCAGAAACAATGTCAGTGGTTAATTTTTTAACTATCTATCACTTACATGAAACATAATCCAATATTTACAGTAATCACGTCATTCAGAACTGGTGAGAATGAGTGACGAATGGAATGCAAAGAAGGCTCAAGTGGACTAACTATTTTATACATTCTTTGTTTGACATTGCTACATCAAAACAGGCAGCTCAGATGGTAATGACTTTAAACTTTTATTTTGGGATTATTTAAATGTTTGTAACATAAAAATATATATATATATATATATTGTGATGTTGAAAAAACTAATTGAGCAGCTGATTCATTATGAAAACTGCTTTAGTCCCACTTTGATGGTAAACAGCAGCACAAATGCAGATCGCACTGGTCTGATCGTATGGCTCTGATCCCAGCCTAATGTAATCACACTAGTTTGATCGTACATGCAAAAGGGTTAAAGGCCTTGTATAAGTTTGATAACATTTTTGATCGTCTGCTGTGCGAAAACTATAAATCCGATCAGTTAGAAAAGATATAGCACAGACAGACTGATCTCACAGTGAAATCGGAAAAAGTAGGTTGACTTTACTTTAGTTAAAATCGTTCTTTTCTCACCAAATTCGAAACACTGCCCCCTGTCCAAAGCGGTAAGTGTTGTTGGGCGTATGGGCTCCTGCGATCTCCATATTTTGGGTGAAATGTCCACGGAGGGGCGCCAAAAGTGAGTTGTGAAGCGAGTTGTACAGCTGTACAGGATGTTTTACAGTGAAGAGGAATGCATATTTTGTAAACTGAATCCTCCAGTCCAACCCCCAAACCTAAATCTAAACATCAGTTGAGTAAAAATGTTATGTTGGAGGGAAAAAATGCGACCTCAGAATTGCGCTCGTCACTGATTACGCAAACGCCATCACTTCCTGGCTTCGACACAAGATCCAAACCCGGGCCTGCCACACTGCTGACACAACGTGCTTCCAGCCACATCTCAAGGGAAGGTCAACATGCTTGAACAAAATTGTCTGATGGGAGATAGCACTTATCAATGAGTCGGTATAATGTGTCCGACTCAGGGTACAAGAATTTTTGGAAACAACATGCTGACTTCCCATGTGATCATGTTGGAACAGTCTGAAGGTCTGTGCAGTGTTTGGTGCATGTAGCTTGAAAGTTCTAGGAGTTATGGAATCAGAAATGTTTGTCTTAGAAGAATAATAATCATTTTAAATACAATATCAGTATATTGGCTTTGTCAAGCCAACATAATCTGCCAAAAACACAAGGGATTGGGGTAAAAAAACGTCCCAAAAATTTCCCATAGGCATATTATGGCAAGGGTCTCGCCCATGAAAACATTTTAGTACATTTAGCAAGATAGTTGTCAAATCATATCTCCCAATCAGAATGACATAGAGACATGGGGCGGGCTCATTTCAATCGGGCTATCAACCAGTCTTTAAGGATCATCTTAGAAATGATGTAGCCACGCCCTAGCAATCATTTACGGCACCCTAGCAACCGCCCCCATAGACTTCCATTCAAAATGGCTCAGAAGGATTTAGAACAGAATGTCATAGACACTTGGGGATTGGCTCTTTTCAGTCAGATTAGTAATCAGCCAATAACAATCTCTCTGGTCACTGGCTAGCCACACCCTAGCAACAATTTAGATCACCCTAGCAACCAGCCCTATTGACTTCCATTAAAAATGGCTGAGAGGGATATCTTTGGATCAGAACATACTACAGACATGGCATTTGGCTTATTTCACGTGGGTGAGCAATCAGTCTTCATGTATCCATTTGAAAAACTACTTAGCCGCACCCTAACAACTATTTAGAGCACCCTAGCAACTGTCCCCACTGACTTCCATTGAAAATGGCTGAGTGTGATATCTTCTGATCAGAATGTCCTAGACACATGTGGGTGCTCTCATTTGATTCGGGCTAGCAAGCCGTGTTCGAACATACCCTGTGTTTGGGGGTAAAATGTACCCCAGGGGGTAAAAAGGGGGGCAAAAAATCATACCAAAAAGTCCCATAGGGTACTATAGGAAGAGAATTTTGTTCCTACTATGGCAGTCAATGCAAGAAAGTTGCCAGATCATATCTCCCAATCAGAATGACATAGATACATGGGGGTGGGCTCATTTCAATCGGGATACCAATCACTCTTTAAGTATCACCTTGGAAATGGCATAGCCACGCCCTAACAACCATTTATGGGACCCTAGCAACCACCCCCCATTAACTTCCATTCAAAATGTCTCAGAAGGATATCTTCAGAACAGAATGTCGTAAGCACTTGGGGATTGGCTCTTATGAATCAGGTTAGTAAGCAGCCAATAAGAATATCTCTGTTCACTGGCTAGCCACGCCCTGGCAACCATTTAGAGCACCCTAGCAACCAACAATATTGCTTTCACTTAGAGTGTGATATCTTTGGATCAGAATGTCCTAGAGACATGACAGTTGGCTTGTTTTAATTGGGTAAGCAATCAGTCTACAACTATCATCATGGGAGCTACTTAGCCATGCCCTAGCAACCATTTAGAGCACCCTAGCAACCAAACACCATTGACTTCCTTTCAAAATCACTAAGATGGGTATCTCAGGATCAGAATGCCGTAGAGACATCCGGGTTGACTTATTTCACTCAGGATAGCAAGGAGCCTAATTAAGTATCACTCTGGTAACTGCCTAGCAACCACATTGGGTTACCCTAGCAACCAAGTAACAAATCACAAATCTCTGCAACAGAAAATCATAGAGACTTCTGGGTTGACTTATTTCACTCAGGATGACAAGGAGAATTTTGAGTATCACATTGGTAACTGCCTAGCAACCAGATGGGGTTACCCTAGCAACCAAGTAACAAATCACATATCTGCACCAGAACAACGTAAAGACTTCTGGTTTCGTTCATTGGACTCAGGGTAGCAAGGAGCCTTTTGAGTATGACCTTGGTAACTGCCTAGCAACCAAATGTGCTATCTATCTATCGATCTATCTATCTGATAGACTGAATGGTCTTTTAAATTTTGAACTTTTAAAACTACTACTTAAACTTGTAACTACCTCAAACTTAAAACCTTCAAACTTCAAGCTTTTACAACTACTTCAAACTTTCAGGCTAGGCTTTCTCAAGCTAACATTTTTTTTTATCTAGTTTAGTTTGTTTTCTGAAAAATAATCTTCCATATAATAATTCATATCCATGTAGTAATTACAATTATATTATTATTAAATGTTGATATTATTGTCCTCTGGGGCCAAAAAAGTAATATGTAATTTTCTTTAAGAGAGATACTCTAATTGGTTTGCTACGTGTAATCTGTAATCACAAGCAAGAAGCTCTAAAATGGTCGCAATTAACTACATACATTCTGGGGGTATTGGGAAGACCAAGCGCCAGCGGAGCATTGCAATAGAGATGAATGGGAATGCTAACGGATAGCTTTCTTCTGGTATTTTAGAGGTCCTTGAATCAAACAAACAGATAGTTCCGGCCCCCACTCCCGCCATTGGTGTCAGTGTTGTTGTGTAGGGCTGGACAGGTCGCAGGAATTTTGTAGCACCACAGAGACAAAGTGTTTACAGTTTTCAAGAAAATCAACCTACAAATGGCTTACTTATAGTTGTCTCTGCATATTAAACTTGGGAAGAAATTTAACTCAACATTACACACTTCAGCTTTAATGTATCTCCACAGCTTTGTGCGATCTGTGTCAATGGATAAGTGGAAGGACTTGGAGCTTGAGAAAATGAAGGCTGGAGGAAACGGCAAGTTCCGTATGTTCCTGGAGCTTCAGGATGATTATGATCCCAGCTGGAGTTTGCAAGAGAAATACAACAGCAAAGCTGCCGCACTCTTCAGAGATAAGGTGAGGAAGACCACTAATAAACGCTCTTTGAACCAAACACTGCAAGCAAGCAGCATGCCACAACAACAGAACACTAAATTACTCCCTTTAGAATGAAGATGTGTACACTGCAAGCTCCTATCTTCAGTGAAGATTGAGTGTGACACCTGATTGCTAGTGTGTAGACATTATAGTGAACAAGATTCATGGATATTCCAGATTCAGTCTGTGACCACAGGTTTTTCCTGCACTGAAAATGATACAGTGGCTGCCCATGAAAAAAACTTGGAAATTTCAGAAATTTGCCTTGAGTGACACTAACATTACTGTCAATCATCTCATTACATTGTAAGAAAAAAACAAAATGCACTTCCTCTAGAATCACAGTATATAACAGAAAGTCAGACACTGTGAACAGCTCTACAAAGAAAACTCATTATGGCATGAATGATCAGAAGTGTGAATTTAGAGGTGTGAATCTTTAAAACTGAACCGATTCGATTTACGATTCACTGGTTAATATCCTTTCTGTTTTTTACCGTCAGTTATGGGTGTAGATTTGGCTTGAACATTGGGGGGGTTGCAGTGTGAAGCATTTACATGTTTCCACTGATCATGGTATAAAGAAGGGGCGTAGATTCCCCGCTAAATCTACACCCCTGCCATCAGTTGTTGATTAAAAACAACAAAATTGTACATTTTATTCTAATCACACATGGATTTGCTAAAGAATTACGCCCGTCTTCTCTCGTTGTATGCGCTAACTGGCTGATGCTGGTAGTCTTAAAAAGACGGTACCGATTAAGCATGTGTGCTACATATCAATGTAAATACTTTTAAATAGTACAAATTATGCAAGTAAACAATAAAAATAAAAAAATATACACTGATGAGCCAAAACATTATGACCACCTGACCCTCCTCTGTGTGCCGCCAAAACAGCGCTGACCCACTGAGGCATGAATTTTACAAGACCCCTGAAGGTGTCCTGTAGTATCTGGCACTAAGACATTAGCAGCAGATCCTTCAAGTCCTGCAAGTTGCGAGGTGGAGCCACCATGGATCGGATTTGTTGGTCCAGCACATCCCACAGATGCTCAGTCGGATTGAGATCTGGGGAATTTGGAGGCCAGGGCAGCACCTTGAACTCTTCATCATGTTCCTCAAACCATTCCCGAACAGTGTGTGCAGTGTGGCAGGGCGCACTATCCTGCTGAAAGAGGCCGCTATCAGGGAATACCAATGCCATGAAGGGGTGTACCTGGCCTGCAACTATGTTTAGGTAGGTGGCACATGTCAAATTGAAGTCCACATGAATGGCCGGACCCAGGGTTTCCCAGCAGAACATTGCCCAGAGCATCACACTCTTTCCATTGGCTTGTCGTCTTCCCACAGTGCATCCTGGTGCCATCACTTCCCCAGGTAAACGGCGCACAAGTACACGGCCGTCTACATGATGTAAAAGAAAACTGGAGTCATCGGACCAGGCGACCTTCTTCCACTGCTCCAAGGTCCAGTTCCTACACTCGCATGCCCATTGTAGGCACTTTCGATGGTGGACAGGGGTCATCATGGGCACTTTGACCGGTCTGCGGCTACGCAGCCCCATATGCTGTAGGGTGCAATGCACTGTGTGTTGTGACACGTTCCTCCAGTAAACATCATTACAATTTTCTGTGACTTGTGCCACAGTAGACCTTCTGTCGGTTCAGACCAGACAGGATAGCCTTCGCTGCCCTCATGTATCGATGAGGCTTGGGCACCCAACACCCTGTTTCTGGTTTGTGGTTTGTCCCTCCTCGGACCACTGTCGGTAGGTACTCACCACTGCTGACCGGGAGCACCCCACAAGCCTTGCCGTTTCTGACCCAGAAATCTGGCTATAACAATTTGGCCCTTATTAAAGTCACTCAGGTCTTTACTCTTGCCCATTTCTCCTGCATTCAACACATTGACTACGAGAACTGATTGTTCGCTTAATAGACTGAATATAAACCTTTTTCAAAATGTGATATGTGAACAATTTGATGAAAATCTAATGATAAATATAATTTGTAAAAAACAAATTCTGGAATTGTACCTAGAAGGTTTCTTTATAATTAAGCGCATTTGCTGAGAGAGAATTTATTTTAAGCAAAATGGACATTGTAACAGAAATGTACCCAAATTAATCAATATCAAATCAAATTGAATCGAGATCAGAATCGAATTGAAAGCTTGTGAATCGAATTGGGAAATCTGTATCAATACACATTCCTAATCAGAATCCAGTATTCCAGAGAGCCATGTAATAACATGTGTACTTACAATCTTTACAAATGTATTTCACAGTTTAAATAATAAATTATATATATAATATTATTATTATTTTATTTATTTTATTTTTTTTGTTTGTTTTGTTTTTTAGCATTACAAGTAAGCTACTGAAAATTGTCGGGAAAATGTGCTTTTTTTTTGTCATGAAAATATGTATGAAAATCTTCTTTCTTTCTTTTGATTTTTGTGTGAAATATGACCTGGATAGGTTCTTTACAGGTTTTCATGAGTATCACCCTTATGAACCTTTTGCTGGGTTTGTGTTCATAGAAATAATGTTACTGCTGTAAAGGTTTGGACCATTATGGGAATATGTGCCTTAATACTTATAAATATGCATGTACTGTAAGTTAAATGCAAGTTAAAATGTGAAATGCATGTGTGTGTTGTGTGTTGAAGGTGGCGACTCTAGCTGAGGGAAAGGAATGGTCTATTGAGAATTCACCTGCTAAAGACTGGTCTCCACCACAAAACAAGACCGGCCTGAGCGCTGCACACCGGTATGACATTTCACACAGTATGTTTACATGCGCAGTTATAATCAAGCTTCAGCAGGTTTTTGCATAGTCGAGCTACAGTCTTCATCTGTCTGTCCAATTATGCATGATACAATATGTAGTCATGTATTTAAAGGAAGGGAGTCAGCTGAGAGACTGTTGAAGACACGTCACGTGTTACCTCCGATTATGGTGTATACATCCTGGACAAAACCAAGCTACAATCGCACTATCTAGGTCCGTTAGTCTTTATACTCTGTGAGACTCAAGTTAAGAAGAAACTCACCGCTAAAATTATATCCTTGTCCATTGTAAGTATTAAATATGGCTATGTACAAAGCATTGCTTACACAGAGGTCACTGCCAAACCAAGCAACTTCCCACTGGTCAACGCGGGGGACTCCACACGAAATCCTCGAGTGGAAATTCTGGTAGTCCACCGAAAGTCCATTGCACTAAATTCACGATCGTGCGGATTCCCATTGAGATGACTGTATTTTGGCAACGGAATAAATGAAAATCTGCAATTACGTGTGGCACAAGACTGCTATGGCTGAATCATATTGTGCTGATATTCAGCACACGTTTGCTTTTTTTATATTGCTTAAATATAATAATAATAATAATTATTATTATTATTATTATTAATATTAATATTATAATTATTGTTATTATTGATAAAAAAAATCATATTAAATCATATAAAAAAAATGTAATGTTGAATTATTGTTATTTTTTATTTCTACAACTATTCCATTAAATATTGCTTTTTTCATACTGTCACTGACCACATTTACAGGCACTTAAAGCATGTCATTCCAGGGTTTTTGCAGTAAGCAGTATTCTGAAACATCATGTAAACAAAAACACAGATTTCCTTACGCCATTTATAGGATTAAGAGAAAGTGGTTTAACACACCTAGGTTTCTCCCGGAGAAAGCTGCTTATGTGGCCTTGTAAACACATAAGCGCCGTTCTAACAGGTTTTT
The DNA here is from genome assembly GCF_019703515.2 of Myxocyprinus asiaticus. Classification (NCBI taxonomy): domain Eukaryota; kingdom Metazoa; phylum Chordata; class Actinopteri; order Cypriniformes; family Catostomidae; genus Myxocyprinus; species Myxocyprinus asiaticus. The sequence continues at coordinate 31,878,902 of NC_059378.1, forward strand.
GAAGAGTATGGAGCCCAACAACAAGTCAACAAAACATTACAGTGGGAAAAGCACATACACTATTAACTATACACATTTATAAACACCACTGTAAAATATTGATGGTCCCTCACGTTCACGTATATGCACTTCTACATTGAGGGAATCCCTGAGTTTTACGTAAAGGGAAACCCCACTATTGAAGAGCATTTCCGCTCCAGGTCAGATAGAAAGGTAAGGAAATAAACAGAGCAACAACATAGTATAATATATATAATAACATAGTGAAGTCTTCCTCGGATACCATGTTTTTTTTTTTATTTAAACAAGCGTCACGGGGAAATTATGTTGCTGTGGAGAAAGCTGCTTACTGACTGAGCTGCATGTATATGGGAGTAAAGAGTATACCGCTAAAACAGTGCATGTAAACCAGAACACTGCTTTCTCACAATAACCCTCTTTCTGGTGTCCATGTAAATGTAGTCAATTTCACATATCCAGTTGAATCAAGTTTTTAATTTGGCAGAAAGCTGAGTGAAGACCTTTGAGTTCCTGTGTGTATTTGACTGTAGTTTTTAATAAGCTCCCCATTCTATATGAATTTCTGAAATGCTCACGAACTGAACTATCTGAGCACCACCAAAGGAGTTTGCACAGAGTGTTAACAGCCGCTCACAGGCAGAAAACGCTGCATCATCAGCATCAAATGCTCTCTGTGTGTTTTATGTGTGTGTGAAGTAGATGACAGAGAGCAGAGCAGCACCACTTGACCAAGCTGCATGTATACGGGAGTAAAGATTTAAACCGCTAAAACAGTGCATGTAAACCAGGACGCTGCTTTCTTGCAATAACCCACTTTCTCGCAATAACCCTCTTTCTGGTGTCCATGTAAACACCACTTGTTCATTCTGAAGCATGAAGCGCAATGTAGACTATATATATTTGATTAAATTGCATCCTTTTGTGGTTTAATAATCACATTTGGCCATATCACGATTTGAATTTGATTAACCCTTTCGCATACCAGTTTTTCCTGTACTGATGGATCCCCCAGCGTGAGTTCTTTAATGCGTGCTGAAATGAAAAAAAATCTTACCTTACACTTCACAGCAGATGCACTGGAGGACAAATTATATGTTATCAAACATATAATATTATTTTTATATGTTTATTAGGATTTGTTATGATAGATGAGACTGCAAACTCAATTGCCGGCTATGCGCGCCGCCATATTGTATTGCAATGCTGCATTGGATTTGGAGTTCATCAAGCATAGATGGTTCTAAAAACCTAGCCCTTCCACTTTTTATTTGCTCCAGAAGTGGTGGGAATGAGTGACGGACAGAATGGAAGAAAGCTTGAGTGGACTACTAGTTTATGCATTCTTTGTCTGACGTCAGAAAACATGGCCGCAGTACTGCATCAGAACAGTGCGCTTCAATGATAACTGCTTTAAATTTTTTAGTAATTGTTTGAATGTTTGTAACATAAAAAAATAAAGACTATTTGAGCAGCTGGTTCATTTTGACAACCGCTTCAGTGCCTCTTTGCTGGTAAACAGCTGCACGAATTCAGATTGCAACATTTTGATCATGTGCCTCTGAGCCCAGCCTAGTGTAATCAAACCGGTTTGATCGTATGTGCGAAAGTGTTAACTGTGAAATTGTCAAACATTTCATCCCAAATTTGTCAAATTACGTGACTTCCCGTGTTTTACACTCAATTCCATTTTTATGACTCAGTTCTGCGTTTTCCGCATCGCTACAATTATAGGCCACTAAACATGTGAAGCACATCTGAAGCTCTGTTAATACAGGTACTCCACTAAAACAACAAGCATTCAGCTCGTAACATCAAGTATGTTGGGATTAAAATTTGTACGTGTATTTAAGAGTAAAATTGTACTTCTAAATCTGAACACAAGTCATTTCAGGAGATGCATTAGAGCGATCAGGTATAAACAGTGATGTGTCTCACTTGAACACTTGTGATCAAATCATTTGAGACAGATCTACCAGATGTAAACGGGGCCCATGGTGTTGGGTTGTTGTTGTGTTTTATAATGGTGTTGTGTTAACTTGAAGTGAATTATGTTTTTGTTGTAGGTCGAGTGCTGGTGTAGGTCAGAGTTCTTCTCACTCTGATAAAGCATTTGAAGACTGGCTCAGTGATGATGTCAACTCATACCAGAAGTGAGTTGCTCTGTTTCTCTGTTCACTTTATCATTCACACCTAAAGGCCTTTACACCAACACAAAGAAACGCAAATCACTGAAAATTAAAGCAATTGTTTTTAAGTTTCAGAGAAAATTCTATTTTAAGTATTGATGAGTGGTGCTAGGTAGGGATAGTATGGATATAGAATGTCTTTTTAGGGTCCCGAAAACAATAATATGAATAAATGTATTGCCAGTTTCTGACACATGAAACAAATCCTTCCATCTCATTGGTTGGCAAACAACAAAATTGATCTATGTGGCTAAAAAAAAAATCCCTTCTGCATGGTGAATTTTCACATTTTTTGTCAAGGGCTCAACATTGTTACATTTTGACATCTTGACTCACTGAAAATGTACATTGAACATGATAAAAAATTTAAATGTTTCTCAATTCTTTGTTCATGATTGAACAGGTATAATTTGTGATTATGGGATGTCAAATGTACCTCTTCTGTTTATACAAGGGGTGTAATGGTTTAAAATATTTTAAATTGCAATCCGTGGTAGTGTGTAAGCAGCATATGTATGTCTCATAATTACGAATTTTCAGCAAAGCAGAATTATTAGCTAATATTTCAATTTGGTGTCACCATTGTCCATTACAGCTCTGATGGATAATTTAGCACAGTACTTTTGGCTAAATTTTAAAGGAAAGGAACTGTTTTGCATAAAGTAATAATAGTAGTAATAATAATAATAATAAATGATACCTTAACTTCTCTTGATTCAGGCTTAGTTTAAGGAATCGTGAACCGAACTGAACCGTGAGTTCAGTATAATGAACCGAATCGTGAGATGAATTAATTGTTACACCCCAAGTTATTACCGACTTTTTGCGTGAGTAATTACGTAATTGAGTTCAGTAGCATATTAGTTTTTGTTGTGGTATCGAAATAGGTATTGAGAACTTTTACATTTCACAGGTATTGGTATGGACTACTGACATTTTGGTATCGTGACAACCCAAGGGGTCTCTAATTGTTATAGATAAATTAAACATTGAAATGTCAATATTATTAACATCAGTGTTGTACTGACTGACATGATTTTATGTTATTTCAGTGCTGGCGGGTCCGGTGCTCAGGAGAATAGATATGTGGGCTTCGGTAACACTCCAAACCCACCCAAGAAAGAAGATGATTTCATCAATAACACCATGTCCTCCATATACTCAGTAATATTTATTTGAGATTTGTTTATTTTCTTTCTTTTTTTTTTTTATTGAGATGTACTGAAGACTTTATCCATCATACTGTCATTTAATGAAGAATGTATGTTTTTGTAAGGGCTGGAGCAGTTTCACTGTCGGAGCGAGTAAGTTTGCATCAGTCGCTAAAGACAATGTAAGTACATGAACATTCATAACCCTTTATTACATGACATTACCATTTATGACATTGACATCAATGCTTTAGGAGGATACTGGATTATTTTGTTGCTGTTGGATTGTTTGTTAGTCTGAAGACATTGAACATCACCCATAAGCTTTAGACATTCTTTAGAGAAAACAATAGACTTTTTGTGAAGATTATAAATGACCAGAGACCTGATGTATAAACATTGAGCACGCACAAAATGGACATTAAACTGTGTGTATGCAATTTTGAATGTACACATCAGTATTTATACAAAATTAAACTTATCGTAAATATGTGCGGACCCCTCTTGACTGTGCGTACACACAGCACCCTCAAATGGACATTTAAGCACCCTCAGAGTTTTTGATCTGGAACTGGGCCTGCGTATACACTCTTTTCCTGGATTCTTGTTGAAAATATTTAAACTGTATCAGCAACACTTTGCAGTTAGACAACACGTAAAAATATACACTAGTTGGGTTTGTGTGAATAGTGATTATAAGTGAATTCTACTAGTTACAGAATTTTAAGATGATTTCTTTTTTTTTTTTTTTCTCTCCTGAAACAGACCTCAAAACTAGCCAACCAAGCCACTCTGAAGGTATGTCTCATTTAGGCTTGTCGTGGTTACGCACTTCAAATTCCAATCACATTTTATTGTCTATATATAAGGAGTCTTAAGCAAAGATATAAATGCCATGAATGGTGGATTTGTGAGTCTCATTTTCTGATGTTATTGCATTATGTAAGCACTCCAAATGAAAATGTTTTAGAGCAGCTCCTTAAAGAGCATGTGAAGATTAACTGCTTCTGTAGGGCTGTGAAGCGTGCACCGTCTGCAGACGTTCACGCCAGACTCCGCGAGAGTTTATATGCCTAGTGTTAAAGGTTTAGTTTACCCAAATATGAAAATCCTCTCATGATTTACTTACATTTAAGCCATCCCAAATGTGTATGGCTTTCCTTCTTCAGCAGAACCGAAGTGAAGCACATTTCAGCTCTTTTGGACCTTACAAAGGAAATATAAAGCCCACAGTATACTTCGCCTGTCTGCATTCCGTAACGGTCCGCGCACAGTCCGCGTGAAGTAATTTTCATCATCAGGAGTATCCGCGGACATCCGCACACAGTGTCCACTTGCAGCCAGATTTTTCTGTCCGCGCGGAAGTACATATCCTTCTCCATCGTTTTGTTGTTGTTGTTCTTGCTTCCTCTAATGGCGGATCCTCAGTTTTTCTTCTTTATCCTTCAGAGCGGATGTCATGTAAATGACATGACTCGGTGCTGCCCTCTAACGTTTGGTAGCGTATAACAAAGCAATTGTACTGCGCATGTGTCGAACGCGTCCATTCACACTCATCCACATGAGGTATAATTTTAAAGCTATGCGCACACAACTGTGTGCGAGATGGAACGGAACCTGGGTGAATTATACCTGGGGCTTAAAGCTGCCATCAGTCTGGTGGCTGTTTGACTGTCCAAAAGGCATATTTAGGCAGCATAAAAGTAATCTACTCGGCTCCAGTCAATCAGTTAATGTCTTCTGAAGCAAATCGATAGGTTGGTGTAAGAAACAGATTGATAATTAACTTTAAATTTTTGTTTCTGGTTGCTGTTTGAAATGACCTAACTCTCGCGTGACGTTTGTTCCTCTGTTGTATACAAAGCACGTGCTTCCGACTTCTTAAGTGAACGCGCCATTGCGCTTACGTCACTGATGGGTCGACTCCTGGCAGGAAGTTAATAAAGTTTTAATTATCGATTTCTTTTTTTTTTTACACAAACCTACCCATTTGGTTCAGAAGACATTCATTGATCGACTGAAGTCATGTGGAGTACTTTGATGCTGCCTATATATGCCTTTTGGACCATCAAATAGCCAGCAGATTCATGGCACCTATATACTTCTATTGTATAGACAAAAAGAGCTGAACTGTGCTTATAAAAATCTTCACTTCGGTTCTGATGAAGAAGGAAAGCCATACACATCTGGGATGGCTTAAAGGTATGCAAATCATGAGAGGATTTTCATTTTTGTGTGAACTAACCCTTTAATGACACATTGACACCGAGGAGGAGATGCTGACTTACTCTGTTTCTATGGAAATTTTAGAATAAGGAAAAATATTTTCAGATACACAAGTAAGGGCTTGTGGGTTTAATTGGAGATCCTTCAAATATTGTGTTAAATTGAGATTTTAGGGCATAAATATATTTTACTTTTGCATAATATAATATAGTACAATATCAAAACAATGAAAACAACAGTGTGCATGTACAGCGAAAATAGACCGAGACTGAAGTTGACCAAAAAGAGACATATTTTAAGTATTTGGAAATATTGTGATATTTAAAATATTATTTTTCATGTCAAGTTTTTAAAGCCTTAAAGGAAATCATACATCCCTATTTTATTATATGATTCCAAGTTAAATATGAATAAATTGACTTGTTAAAGGGATAGTTCACCCAAAAATGAAAATACTCTTATCATTTACTCACCCTCATGCCATCCCAGATGTGTATGACTTTCTTTCTTCAGCAGAACACAAACAAAGATTTTTAGAAGAATATCTCAGCTCTGTAGGTCCTTACAATGCAAGTGAATGGTGGCCAGACCTTTGTGGCTCCAAAAATCATATAAAGGAAACATAAAAGTAATCCTTATGACTCAAATGGGTAAATCCATATCTTAAGAAGCATAATGATGGGTGTGGGTGAGAAACAGAAGAATATTTAAGTAATCTAAATCTCCACTTTCACTTTCATATGTGACAGTGAAACTAATCAGGCACTATGTGACTTTCAGATGTAAAAGTGGAAGTGGAGATTTAGATAATAAAAAATAAAAAAAAGGTCTTAAATATTGATCTATTTCTTACCCACACCTATCGTATTGCTTCTGAATATATAGATTTAATTTATGGAATGTTATGGATTACTTTTATTTAGGTCTGGCCACCAATCACTTGCATTATATGGACCTACAGAGCTGAAATATTCTTCTAAAAATCTTTTTTGTGTTCAGCAGAAGAAAGATAGTTATACACATCTGGGATGGCGTGAGGGTGAGTAAATGATGAGAAAATTTAAATTTTTGGATGAACTATCCCTTTAAGGTGTACAACCCCAATTCCAAAATAGTTGGGACAGTATGCAAAATGCCAATAAAAACAAAAAGGAGTTATTTTTAAAAGTACTTTTACATGTATTAAAAAAAATACATAAAAAAAAAACAGCATAAAGAAAAGGTACTTCTTGTTTTACCTAATCAACTGCATTGCTTTTTGAAGATGATGCCTGCAACACATTCCAAAACAGTGGAGATGGGCAATTTAGGACTAATAACAATAAGACGAGTTGAAATAACAAGGTGATGTGGAACAGTTGAGGCAGTCGTGTTATTGTATATAAGGAGCCTCCAAAAAAAAAAAGCCTAGTCCTTCAAGAGCAAGGATGGTTCGAGGCTTGCCAGTTTGCCAACAGATGCGTCAGCAAATAATCCAGCACTTTGAGAACAATGTTCCCCAAAGACAAATTTGAAGGATTTTGGGCATTTCACCCTTTACAGTGCACAATATAGTTAAAAGATTAAAGGAATCCGGTCAAATCTCGGTGTCTAAAGGGCAAGACGAAAACCACTTCTGAATGCGCATGGTTTTCGATCCCTCAGCGGCTGAATGAATCTGCTGAATGCTGCTGAAGACCTGCATAATAGATGAATGTGGGAAAATTCCACTGGCCAAACTTGAGAAATTTCTGTCTTCAGTGCTCAAATGCTTAAGTGTTATTAGAAGAAATGGTGATGTGACAGGGTGGTAAACCCTTGACTGTCCCAACTTTTTTGGAGCATGTTGCAATTATGTGATTTGAAATGAGTATGTATTTTTAAAAAAAATATCTATAAATTCACAAGGTAAAACATCAAATAATGTGTTGTTGTAGTGCTTTCAATAGAAAACGGTGAATAGAATTTACAAATCACTTTTTGTTTTTATTAGCATTTTCCATACTGTACCAACTTATTTGGAATGGGGGTTGTATGTAGCACACACAAACCTTAAGAAGTGTGACAATTTGTATGACAATTAATTGTCATAATCGTGAAAGCCCTGAAACAGACAATCTCAATGATTTGTTTGACAGTTAATCGTTAGCAAAGTTTTATAATCGTGACAGCCCTAGTCTTATGGTAATATGAATATACAGCAAACACTGTCATATCCAGTGCTGAATGAGCTTTCTGCTCTAGCACACTTTCATGTGAATAGAGAAAGGAATGTAGTTTAGCTGCAGTTTTGAGCATGATGTTGACTTCCTGTACATAAAGATGATCAGGGTATGTGGTTATATATGTTGCCTTGTTCTCTCACTTTTGCTGCTGTGGATGATAGTTATGGGGTTATAAACCGCCCCCTGAGCCGGTAACACTCTGCATGCTTTGTGATGTTTTTAGTCTTGTGTTTTCATTCATTTTTTTTGTATCATCTCATTGGATCTCGTTCACTAACCATGCGTACACGTGTATTTGTGCGAAAAACTTGAGTGCAAACATTTTCATGCTGAAATTGATTCTTTAATACGTTCACCTGCAAAATACAAATAAAATGCATATAACGGGGAAAATGTATTTTATTAATGGGAAAACAAGTTCTTACATCACTATCACATTTTTTTATTTTAGCATAAATCTCACTACCTTTGGTCCAATTTCTCTGAGTACTTAAAGTCGTAAGTCATTTTACTTCAAGTAAATGTATCTTGTTTTTGAGCTCTGCATTTTTCACAGCCAAATTTAAAAGCTCACCTTACACACAAAACAGTGGACTAATTGCAAAATATTGGTCTCATTTTACAGAAAAACCCTCAAAATTGTAAAAAATGATTCCAATAATTCATAAATCATATTGTATATGTTCACAATCTTATGATGGACATACTTTTTATTTTTTTATTTTATTTTTTTATCATCATCTTGGGTGGGTTTGGAGTGTTACCGAAGTCCACATATCTATTCTCCTGTGCACTGAACACGCCAGCCCTGAAAAAACATCATATCTTGTCAGTCAGTACAACACTGATTTTAATAATATTGACATATATATATTTCATTTATCAGTAATAATTAGAGACCACTAGGGTTGTCACGTTACCAAATTGTGAGTAGTCGATACTAATATATGTGAAATTGAACAATTCTCAATACCTATTTTGATACCACACCAAATTTAATATGCTACTGAACACACAAATTCATAAGATTAAATATGAATGTCTTTTTTGCTCGATGTCCCTGCAAAAAGTATTATTTAATTCCACTAGATGGCTGCCAGTACTAGAAAAAATTAATTTTCCTCTGTCACCTTCTATCACAATATACAGATCTGAAATGCAGGTGGCACTCTAACGCAGCTTAGAACTCACCATGTGTTCGTCCATAGACATCCAGTATATTTTATGATCACACGCACATTCACACTGTTTCGTGAAATATCTCAGCCTCTGAGTTGACTAGAAGCATAACTTTTAAATGCTGTTGCGGTCATCTTTGGATCTTTTAATTTTTGCTCTTTTAATAGAGACATAACATTAGATTATTTACCCAAGCGAGCACACAGACAAGTAAAAAATGTCTAATTTAAAAGAAAACAGTCTAAGGTAAGAGCTGATATAGAGTTTGTGGCTACATGGGACTTCCAGAAGCAGTGATAGGAGCAGGCATGAGATGTTTGTCTTTGTTTTAGAGAGATCATGTTTCACTTTTATGATTCTTTTAATAGCCATTCAAAGTGTGGTGTTATGGTAGCAAAATAAACTACATAGCCACATTTCTCAGAATGAGAGCTTTCATTTGATATAGTGAATATGACTTGACTATTTTAGTGCTATTTGAAAACTTATTCAAATTCTTATTCCTTCATCATCATCACAGGGCGGTACTTATTTTTTGCGACGCCGAGGTTTTCAGGTCTTATTTTATATAGCAAAAGTGATGGAAGTGAGGAGTTCATATGGTGCCACATATATTTATGTATCATGGAGCTTTTACATTTTAAACGTAAACGTCTGGCCCCGTCCACCATCCAAAGAGTGATTCAAAGCTGAAGATGTTAAGGATTTAAAAAAAAATAAATAATAATAATAATTTATCAAATTTGGAACCAACTGAAACCACACACACCATGTGAAAATCAGACACCTGGTGGGCTTAGAACAGGGGTGTCAAACTCAATTTAAGCCCAGGCAAAATCAGTGTTATGTGTACCCTCAAATGGCTGGCTAAAAATTTGGCAGCATCCATGTAATTACCAATAATATTCCTAATTTTGTGCATAGAAATGCACATTTGACAGTAAAGACTCATTTTGATAAAGTTTCTGCTAAATGTATATGTATATACAATTAGTATAATATAGAATGTTGGGGCTAGTGTCATGGAGACATTTGAAGCTTTGCAACAGAATTCTGTGCTGCATTCAAACGGGTTTCGTGATCCACACAGCGCTTCTCACTGGTTCACGAGTGCGTTTATAACAGTCTGGTGAGAGTGCATCTTCAGAAAGCGTAGAGTGACCAGTGGCTGTATGGGAAAGGTTGTGTGGAAAGCCCTTATATGGAGATGGTTTGGGCGTGTATTATGCTAATTACTAACCCCAGGCACATGCTCTGTGATTTAGAATACTCCAGATGCATAAACAATAGAACAAATGTTCTTAATGTCCTGTTTAGAATTTGGCAGAAATTTCATCCAAGATTCTTTTCTGTAAACGCTTTTCCTGTATGCATGTCAAACCGTCACCCAACATTTTATGTTTGCTGTAATTACAGCCAAAGCTTTGCTAGTTTACACTGTTCACTGCGCTCATGTCCAAAATCTCATTTCATTCCAGTTTAAGCATGTGACAGTGAATGTAAATCATTTGCATATGTTGTCCTTCAATTCCAGTAATATAGAAATATGTGCATGCCATAGTGTGTTTCTAGGGCTGGGTGGTATGACCGTATATACCGTGTGATGGTAGAAATGTGTCAACCAGTACAGATTTTGCCAGATTTATAATATTTTACTTTTTGAGTCTTTTAGTAGTTTGTTATGAATAATCTTGTCTTTTAGTTTGTATCTGTCCAATTCCAAATAAAGATAAATTAATCAAATGAGAGATATTAACTTTCGTTTGTAAAGTATTTATTTCTCTGGATTATCACCATAATTACTAAATGGTTTTTAAAAGAAAAGCAGTTTTTTCCGGGAAATTTCCATACAAATTACTATATCGTGATATACACTTGCGAAGCTATTAGCTTAAAGGAATAGTTCACACAAAAATTAAAAGTCTCTCATCATTTACTCACCCTCATGCCATCCCAGATGTTTATGACTTTCTATCGTCTGCTGAACACAATATATCAGTTCTGTAGGTTTATTCAATGCAAGTGAATGGTGACCAGAACTTTGAAGCTCCAAAAAACACAGACATCATAAAAGTAATCCATACGACTCCAGTGGTTAAATCCATGTCTTCTGAAGCGATATGGCAGGTGTAGGTGAGAAACAGATACATTTTAAGTCATTTTTGTTTTTTATTTTTTTACTATAAATTATCCTTGCCTAGTAGCTGGCAATATGCAAGAAGAATGCGAATCACCAAAAAAAAAAAAAAAAACTAGAACTCTTTGGAGAAAAGAGAGTGAAATTGAAAGTAGACATTTATAGGAAAAAAAACACTTAAATATTGATCTGTTTCTCACCCACACCTATGATATCTCTTCTGAAGATATGGATTTAACCACTGAAGTGTATGGATTACATTTATGCTGCCTTTATGTGCTTCTTGGAGCTTCAAAGTTCTGGTCAGTATTCACTTGCATTGAATGGACCTACAGAGCTGCGGTATTTTTGAAAAATCTTCGTTTGTGTTCTGCAGAAGAAAGTCATACACATCTGGGATGGCATGAGGGTGAATAAATGAGAACTTTCATTTTTGGGTGAACTATCCCTTAAAGTACATTTTTGAGTAGCGAGGTGGTAACTTCACTAGTTTTTAAATCAAGTAGCTTTTCAGTAGCAAAGCTATTTAATTTCGTAGGCTTGATTAGGTAGCGGTGTAGCGTTGGCAAAAGCAACTCTTTAATTTACAGCTACTTGGCATGTAGCTTGTAGTGTAACTAGCTATTTCACTAAAGTGTAGCTTTCAGCTTAGCTTAACTAATTTTTCTGTCAAGTAGTTTGTAGCTTAGCTAGCTATTTTATTTTTTTATTTTTTTATTTTTTTATTTTAAGTAGCTTGCCCACCACTGACTAGGACCACAATATAAAATGACTCAGAAAATGACTCAGAAAATGATGTCACCCACCCCTAGTATGTTGTTAAGGTTGCTCATATTGTGACTCAATTTTGTGATTGCCATGTTGTCATCAAGTTTTTATAAATGTTATGTACTATAACAGCATTTTGTGTTTGTTTTTCACACTTATGAAGTTGTATTATATAAAGCTAGAGGTACACTACACAATTCCCATCTGTAATGTTGTGTGCAGTATGCTCATGTGGCTTTATTCATTTTTATATTTCAGGCTGCAGAATTGGGCCAAACATTAAATAACACCGTTATCAAACCCACACAAGAGAAGGTAATGATCATGCTTGTGATACTGTTGTAAACTAGTGTATTTAAAGAATAAAAGTGAGTGTTATATGAAGTGGATATATGAGCAAAATATAACACTAGCTGTTTTTCACTAGCTGTGCTGATTGAGTGTTGTTAGCAAATGCAGTATACAATATACAGTATAATAACGTGAATGTCATAAAACCTGTGAAGAACATGTCTGGGTCATATTTCCCATCAAAATTAAAATAAATTAATATTTTCCTTAAAGAAAATGAAGCCTGTTTTTAAGACCATTGATATTTTTTTTCACATAATCATTTGCCGTAATGCAAATAATAATAATTCTCATTACTGTAATGTATTATACATTTTGGTAGTATTAATTGTACTGATTTTATTTTATGCAGATTTTAATACAACAAAAATTATTGTATCTGGACTGGATGATTTTCATTTCTGCATTTCACGTGGATATGAGAATTGGGGATGAGGGGGGCTGGGGGGTTGGATGTGCTTGAATTATTGTCAGGGAAATAATGTCACAATGCAAAACTTCTTCATGGTCTTAAAAATAGGCTTCATTTTCTCCAAGCAAATATAAGTGAATATTTTTATTCTTTTGGGGGGGATCCTAAAACGTAGGGAAATCCTAAATTACTCAATTATCAACAGTCATGTCCAGGCCAGTTGCGGCTGGTGCTTTTCAAAAATGGGGAAACAGAGACTAGGGGTGTGCAGGGGAGCCATTATATGTATTTGTATCTGTATCTGTTCATATGACAAAATTATCTGTATCTGTCTCGGATAGAACCGAGTGTGGGCGGGGCTTAAACCAGAAGTGCGTCAAATCTAAATGAAATGCCCATTTTTAAGTATTACTCTTACATTTATAGTTTCTATTAATAAAATATGCCTTGTATGGCTTTTTATAATAATAGCCTAATAATAATAATTATTTCAAAAATATATATATATTTTTTTATTCTTACCAGATTAAGCTGAATTTGTAGGTTACATTAACTGTGCTATATGTTGTGGTTTCTCCTGGTATTTCAGATATTAATCTGCATGAAACAGAATTTTGTTTGTCTGTGCATGTATAACAACATTATTCTGGAGGCAATAGGTGTCAAGCAAAATGTGAAATGTCAAGCACACATTTTTGCAGCGAATAATAAATACAAATTCAAACATTAAAATAAATTAAAATAAAATCAATATAGCCTACAAACAGGTGACAGTCCTATCAAAAAAGAATGTTTTATGATAGGACACCATTATTTAGTTAAATAATAATAATAATAATGTTAAGTTTATATAGAATTTAAATTCACCAGTGTTCAGGAACACTTAACATTTTCAAATTCAGCACAGTTTAAAGAAGAAAGAAAAAAAAAAGACGGAGCATGTTTCCGATTCTTCGTTTTCCATAAAGAGGAGTATTCATAATAGATGAATACTCAGTGGAGCATTTAACCCTTTATGGAGCATTTTAACTTCTTTTTTTTTTTTTTTTTTTTTAATAAAATCTTAACCAGTTAATTATTTTAATCACTGATGTGAATATAAATGTGGTCAACTTTAAGAGATAGGAAGACGAGCTCCGACGTTAAATCACTTCAGTTCAGGAATTTAACATCGTGCTCAGGTTTAGGCTATAAATAAATACATAAGACTCACATGTGAATCATGTGATACATTAACATAGACATTTCAAGAAGTGGAAAGTGTACATGATGTTGTATCTTAGTTAATATTACACTTGGCAAGCTCCAGACACGCACAATTAACGGAGACCGCAAACGGAGTCGAGACCGCGGCCATCCGATCTGAAATCACAATGAAATATTTGAAATATAAAGAAATATTGGCTGCACAGATTCATAAATTCATTGTAATTTTGGATATGTTTATTTAAATTTTGCTTTATCCTTGTGCTTTTTGGATAATCAGTCATACAATTATTTTTTATATTATTCGTATGAATCCGTTATTCGTTTTGAAGTCATTATTCATGCCTTTCCAAATAAAGTATTCGGCTTTGGGCACATCCCTAGCAGAGACTATTGTTTTTGGTGTCTGCAATCAGGGCTCCAGACTAAAAAAAATTACTTAGGAGCCATTGGCTCCTAAACTGAAACATTAAGGAGCCAAATGGCTGTTTTTAGTTGCCAAATCACAGAATTGCTCAATTTAGATTCAGTATATATAGTTAAGGTAATAAGATAACATTCCCTTTTGTCTCATAAATGTTCACACCCCTTTCATAATTTATACAAATAGAAGAGATACAATATTTTTTTTATTTATTTAGTACTGCTCTTCAGAATCTACATCACAGATAATTACATAAAGTATAGTATCAATATAGTAGTGTGTTGTCTTTTTGAGCATCAATGAATGTTTGCACCTTGTGTAATAGTTGTGTACAAGTCCCTCAATTGTCCTAAGTGTCAAAAGCTTGATCTCATACATATAATTTAAATTGTATTACAATATTTCCTTAGCCTTTCTGTACTGTTACCGGATGGCTCAGACACAGAGCAAATTGAATGAAATCCCAGATGAAGTTTATTGTGCTACTCCAATCCCAATCAATAATTACCAGAAGAAGAAAAAAAAGTGGTACACAATACGGGACTTTTAATTATAAAGAAGCCCGAAATACACATGGGACTCTTATTTTGAAATGTCTGCGCTCCCAGTTGTGAACTCACTGACGGCTGATTCACTGAGAAAGTGAATCGGATTAAAACTGCTAACCTGAGCTCCTGAGTTCAAACCCTCAGTTCCTTTCGGGTGATTCTTGAAAAAGAATCTCTTCAAAAGAGTCATTCTCTCTCGCACAGGTTTTGTTATTGTGTGCGATGCAGTGAGCTCATCATCACAACAGAACGGGTGAAAAGCAGCTCGAGACACACTGTTGTGCGCTTTAAAGATGTATTCAGTAACACACAAGATGATATCTGACGAAACCACATATGAATGCACACAACCTGACTGTTGCCAAAGGCATCTAGATTTGAAATTATTGTCGCAATAAAATATTTTGGTCGCATTTGCGACCATTTTAGTCGCAGTCTGCAGCCCTGGCAATGTTCCTCTCTAAAGGCTGCTTAAACTACTATCAAACAGTGGCATTTCTTAACGAAAACCATTGACTAAGCTCAAAGCTCTTTTGCAGCAATTAGAAGTGCCAATATGCAACATATCATATTATAACTGCGTGTGAATCTCTGAGCTGCTGAACTTTTCACACTCAACAGCCATTTGTGATTGAATATTTCATACACTGTCAATCACGTGCATCACGTTTCAATTATTGGCTGTTTGTTGCGAAGTCCCACCCATTTGACAGCTCGACTCATCATATAGATAAGCCGGTCTTCCAGGTGGGACAAAAATGTATTCATAAAGCCCAATATCCAGTGGGAAATCAGATGCAGATTTAATGCAAATAGCAGTCATGAAGATCTTGTAGACTCCCAGAGAAGAACGGCATCTGGGTGGGATCCAAAATGACGTGTTTAAAGCCTCTCTTTCAATAAACATCGATCTTTTGTGCCATTTGATTTGAATGGTACAGGTATCTGCCAATGAATCTTACTGAAACACAGCTTGAGTAGCACTCTATGAGCTGTGCGTCCACAGACTAATATGCATATATTTATGTAGAAAAAAGGCATAGATTAACATCTGTGAAAAAAAATCATGGTTTTACGTTTTTTTTGCAAATTTTCTTATAATGCAACATCACTGAGGCAAACAAAAAAAGGCATATCATATCACAATTTTTAATGGACACGTTTCTTAGGAATACATGGACATTATGCACGGCCATACAATAGGAAAACTGATAAATACACAATAAGTAAATAGGAGGTAAATGATAAGAGACACTCCAATATAGGGCACAACACTGCTTATCTGCATAAATTTACAGTAAAAAAACTCAAACTTGATACTAACCTTCTGAAACTGTACAAGTCTGCTTTTTTAGGTATTGTTAATCACTGTAAAACTTACAGAAGAGCACATGATGACATGAAGTTCACCAATAGTGGCTTTTCCAGGAGCAAGGACCAATAAACATGTAGACACAGTGCTCAGTGTCACTCACACAAACACCATCAGGGTAACATATGTGAAATTTAAATAATGCAGTAAACATGAACTAAACTACAATAGTAGAAGAAGAAGCCTTTATTTTTTTTGTCACACATTATACATTTTGAACATATACAGTAAAATTCTTTTTTTCACATATCCCAGCTAAGCTGGGGTCAGAGCACTGGGTCAGCCATGATACGGCGCCCCTGGAGCAGATAGGGTCAAGGGCATTGCTCAAGGGCCCAACAGTGGCATCTTGGTGGTGCTGGAGCTTGAACCCCCAAACTTCTGGTCAGTAACCCAGAGCGTTAAACGCTGAGCCACCAAATATAAAACAGAACACCCCAATATACACTACTGGTCAAAAGTTTTGAAACACTCATTCTTTATTATAATTTATTTATTTATTTATTTTTTCTTCACATTTTAGAATAATAGTAAAGTCATCAAAACTATGGAATAACATAAATGGAACAATGAGAATTATGTTGTGACTAAACAAAATCCAAAATAAATCAAAACTGTGTTATATTTTAGCATCTTCAAAGTACTCACCCTTTGCCTCTTGACTCTTGTACTCTTGACGTTTTCTCAAACAATTTCTTGAGGTATCACCCTGAGATGTGTTTTAAACAGTATTGAAGGAGTTCCCATCTATGTTGGGCACTTACTGGCTGCTTTTCTTTATTATTTGGTCCAAGTCATCAATTTCAAAAACTTTTTTTATTTTTTTATTACATTTTAGTTTTATAATGAAATAAATTAATATGGTGGCACAATTATATTTTTGTCTACAAAACTAATTTCAAACATTTAAGCATACGCCTTCAGATCAAAAGATTTTTAAGATCACGAGAAACATTTCAGTCAAGTGTTTCAAAACTTTTGACCAGTAGTGTATGTAACTCATATTAAAAATAAGAAGAAACATAACTATTCCCATAAAATATCATGAAATATGATGGGTCATGCAGGGTATTGTGGGAATGCCTGATTATTGTTTTTACTGTAATTTTAACAATAATTTACTGTAAAAAGTACATGTACTCTCTTGTTAAACATAATGTACATTTTTACCATTTAATTATACAGGAAAATCATACTTTTTACATCTAAAAATTTTTATTTTTTACATTTTATTGTAAAAACTACTTTGTCTTAAAATATATATAAAAAAAATTACTGTATATTTTACAGTTAATGCTCATTAATAATAAAAAAAAATCTAGCATTTTTACAGTCTTTTACCATTAAAATTACAAACATTTTATCAGTTACAGTGTACTTAAAACCATCAGTAAACCATTTAGCTTAAAGCAATAACTCTCTGCGTGAATGCAGTTGGTGAATCTTAACTTAATGTATCAGTGTATGTAAAAGTATGCTCACCATTTTCTTGCTATGTTGGAGAGAGAGAGTGTGTCTCGGAGCAATTTTGGAGAATAAGATGCTCTCACAGAGTCTGTCTGGATAAGCAGGATGAAGTCTGAGCAGATGAGCAGCAATCTTCTGATGAAAACTGACAACTGACTATTGGTTCCAAGTAGTGGGATTTAATCCTAGGATTGAGCCAATCCTGGTTCTGAATTTTAGGCGGGAAACTGTTTCTTTGTCTCTTGGACCACCCTTATTTGCATATCAGGATTTTGTGGATTAATTCGGTACTCATTCTTATAATGGCAGTACCGTGCATATTACTTTGAGACACCATATTCCAACATTTAGGAAATGAGAAACTGATTACATTGATATCAAACATGACCTATCTAGTACTATAACTAGTCAGCTAAACATTCAAACACTAATTTAAAAGAATCAGACTAGTGCATTACCTAAGGTTATAGCAAGAAAACATTACATGCAAAGACATGATGGATACCTAGATCTACTCTAACATTAAGTGTGCATAACATACATGTACATAGAAGTGTGTTTCTGTATAAGTCATTAAGATGCCAAGTTCATTGTTTCTGTGCCCAAGTCATGGCCTCCAGAAGGGGTGAGGAATGTATCTGTGTTCTTTGATGTTCTGTTCTCCTGATAAGATGGCACCAGAGTGGGGAGAGAAGATGTGATCCCAGAAGGCATTCACACATCTGCCTGGTTTTATGGCCCGGTCATAGCAAGGGCCTGGTTGAACCATTTGTCTCCTTTGTGCTCACCATGGGGCACTGCTGTAGTTCTTTGATTACCAGTATGTGTGTTTTGCTGTTCTGGGGGACCTTTGTTTTATCGAGTAAAAATTGAAGAGTGAGACCAATGTCCGGTGAGGCACAACAGAAGCAATCCATTGTCTGTCAGACATCCCACAATAAAGAATACATAAAAATACTGTCCTTTACTCTGTCAACAACACCTCACAAAATAAATAAATAAAAACTGTGCACTACGCATATTACCGGAAACATTGCTTTCATTGGGCGATTTAAAGTTTGATAATAAATAATATTGAAATGTATTGTTAAAAAAGGTGAATTTTATAGACAAGTAATGCTTTAAATAAAGAGGATAAGTTGAAACGCAACTTCTTGAAGTTTACACCGCTGATAGTAACTACACGCAAAATCACAGTGCGCCGTTAGCACGCATAAGCATTCCAAGAAGTTGCATATCTAAATTCATCCCTTTAAAAGTACCACAGCTAAAACATTAAAATTACTAGTTGGTTGTTGGATGACTAGTGGAAAGTCCTGTCCCATTTATAGGATGTGTACCTTTATGTGACTTCTGTCTGTGTGTTTTACATCTGTCGTCTTCAGTAACTCTCAGTCATTCAAATGCTCTCAATATTGAGTCGCTTTTTCTGTGGATATGAGTCTGGTAGATCGAAATCCTCTGTTATAGTTTGAAGTTTGTGTGTAGCCACAGTTTCACTTGGAATGAAAGTTCCTGTTCAGTCCGCAATTCCTGGCCAAGCACCACTCGGACACCGTCCCCAACCGTAACACCAGTTGCACTAACCAGGCACAAGCACAATAGATTTATACATTTTGCTAGGTTTACACCAAATAACTATTTTATATTATAAATGTATATATTATATAAAGAATATTTTTTGCCATGTGTAAATAAAAAATTTCACAGTTTTTGACCATAGATTCTAAATTCTTACGGTTAAGTTAACCGTGACATTTTTAATTGCGGTTAATAGCGAAACATCCTTACTGCACGACAGGTTTCCGCAGAACTGGCTTTCCAGCCACTTTGAGAACTTAGTAGTGCGATACTGAATATACAGGTGCTGGTCATATAATTAGAATATCATCAAAAAGTTGATTTATTTCACTAATTCCATTCAAAAAGTGAAACTTGTATATTATATTCATTCATTACACACAGACTGATATATTTCAAATGTTTATTTCTTTTAATTTTGATGATTACAACTGACAACTAAGGAAAATCCCAAATTCAGTATCTCAGAAAATTAGAATATTGTGAAAAGGTTCAATATTGAAGACAACTGGTGCCACACTCTAATCAGCTAATTAACTCAAAACACCTGCAAAGGCCTTTAAATGGTCTCTCAGTCTAGTTCTGTATGCTACACAATCATGGGGAAGACTGCTGACTTGACAGTTGTCCAAAAGACGACCATTGACATGTTGCACAAGGAGGGAAAGACACAAAAGGTCATTGCAAAAGAGGCTGGCTGTTCACAGAGCTCTGTGTCCAAGCACATGAATAGAGAGGCGAAGGGAAGGAAAAGATGTGGTAGAAAAAAGTGTACAAGCAATAGGGATAACCGCACCCTGGAGAGGATTGTGAAACAAAACCCTTTCAAAAATGTGGGGGAGAACCACTACACACAGACGTATGCAAGACATGGGTTTCAGCTGTCGCATTCCTTGTGTCAAGCCACTCTTGAACAGACAGCGTCTGAAGCGTCTCGCCTGGGCTAAAGACAAAAAGGACTGGACTGCTGCTGAGTGGTCCAAAGTTATGTTCTCTGATGAAAGTAAATTTTGCATTTCCTTTGGAAATTAGGGTCCCAGAGTCTGGAGGAAGAGAGGAGAGGCACACAATCCACGTTGCTTGAGGTCCAGTGTAAAGTTTCCACAGTCAGTGATGGTTTGGGGTGCCATGTCATCTGCTGGTGTTGGTCCACTGTGTTTTCTGAGGTCCAAGGTCAACGCAGCCGTATACCAGGAAGTTTTAGAGCACTTCATGCTTCCTGCTGCTGACCAACTTTATGGAGATGCAGATTTCATTTTCCAACAGGACTTGGCACCTGCACACAGTGCCAAAGCAACCAGTATCTGGTTTAAGGACCATGGTATCCCTGTTCTTAATTGGCCAGCAAACTCGCCTGACCTTAACCCCATAGAAAATCTATGGGGTATTGTGAAGAGGAAGATGCGATATGCCAGACCCAACAATGCAGAAGAGCTGAAGGCCACTATCAGAGCAACCTGGGCTCTCATAACACCTGAGCAGTGCCACAGACTGATCGACTCCATGCCACGCCGCATTGCTGCAGTAATTCAGGCAAAAGGAGCCCCAACTAAGTATTGAGTGCTGTGCATGCTCATACTTTTCATGTTCATACTTTTCAGTTGGCCAAGATTTCTAAAAATCCTTTCTTTGTATTGGTCTTAAGTAATATTCTAATTTTCTGAGATACTGAATTTGGGATTTTCCTTAGTCGTCAGTTATAATCATCAAAATTAAAAGAAATAAACATTTGAAATATATCAGTCTGTGTGTAATGAATGAATATAATATACAAGTTTCACTTTTTGAATGGAATTAGTGAAATAAATCAACTTTTTGATGATATTCTAATTATATGACCAGCACCTGTATTGTTGACTTTTGTATGACAAATTGCTTCTTATGTTTCTCATTTGTAAGTCGCTTTGGATAAAAGAATCTGTAACGATAAATACACCAATAAAAAAACACCAATAAAAGTTATTTGATTTGAAAGAATCTGCTAAATGACTAAATGTAAATGTAAACCGCTAAAGAGTTTGGGCAAAACCTATAATTTTGCGCCATTCAAAACACAATAAGAGAAGAAAAGCAACATATATCTTTCTGTTACCAAAAGAAAATTACTTTTATTCGCCCTTTCTTTTTTCTGATTTTAAAGTATTTTTTGCTGCCCTTTTGATAGTTTAAAATATTCTGGCTCAAAATCAAATCCTGTTTTTAAAGTGTGCAACAGGTAAGGCAAAGCCTCTAGGATTAAAAAAAACTTTTTTTTTTTTTTTTTTGTGGATTTTTCCCCTTTTTTTTTTCTCCCAATTTGGAATGCCCAATTCCCAATGCGCTCTAAGTCCTTCGTGGTCGCATAGTGATTCGCCTCAGTCCGGGTGGCGGAGGACGAATCCCAGTTGCCTCCGTGTCTGAGACAGTCAACCTGTGCATCTTATCACATGGCAACCACGCTCAATTCACCATGCGCCCCACCGAGAACAAACCACATTATAGCGACCACGAGGAGGTTACCCCATGTGACTCTACTCTCCCTAGCAACCGGGCCAATTTGGTTGCTTAGGAGACCTGGCTGGAGTCACTCAGCACGCCCTGGGATTCGAACTAGCGAGCTAGTGAACTCCAGGGGTGGTAGCCAGCGTATTTTACCACTGAGCTACCCAGGCCCCCCAAAAAACTTGAGTCTTAACAGAAGTCAAACACAACTCACTTGTGATTGTGTTTAAATGAAGTTTTGTATAATAATCATAACATGAAACTAGTAATTATTACATTTAATAGAACTTATATATCCCATATTTTAGGCCACATTCATAAATACACAGGAAGTGTTACAGATTATAGGCAGTGAAAAATATGCTGTGCTAAATTCAAATGAAAAGACATATTAGCCTGAAATTGTGTTTTCTTAATATAGTTAGTCTAACTCACCCTCGCATGTGAAATTTAAGATGCTCCACTGTAGATCTTTGGTATTCTGCACCTTGGTTAAGAGCAGGGTACGAAATTAACTTTTTTTTTTAAATGTATTTTTTTACCCAAATTTACCAGCCACGTCATTTTTACAGCCACCTTTATCTGATTCATATATACAGTATATAGGCTATTCACAATCCATGTACAGTAAATCAGTACATGAATCAGACACGCACACTAGCCGCTTTTCTTTCGTCTGTTCTTCAGAATATAATCAAATGTATACCTTTAAGTGCACGTCTTTGTGTCTTAGCAACGACATCTCTTGTCACATGTCACTCTTGCCCTGTTTAGACCTGGTATTAACATATGTCTCGGGGGATCGGAGCCAACTTGTGCGCATGATAGACATGACAGTCTACAGTCAAACTTTCAAAGTGCTGCATAATATCGATATGGACTCAGCTGCATCGATACATGTATTGGCAAGAAGAACATGCTGATCTATCATCGTATTTTTTAACGCAGCCCTGTTTCCAAGCAACCACTGAGGCAAACACAGCTGTTGGTGAAGTAACTAGCTAACGTATGTGTTATCATAGCTAATGTAACAGTGTCAGTGTAATAACTCGCATTTATACTTGTATGCATGGTGCCTTTAAGACACTACCTGCTCATTTGCATATTACATGTTGATAAAACTGTATCGACAAACTGATAAAAAAAATGTATACATTGAATGCCCTGTAAAGGTGCTTTGGATAAAAGTGTCTGCCAAATGCATAAATGTAAATGCAAACATGTTGGGTGTTAGTACACAGTATGTGTGTGAGCTGGTGAAGAGAGATGATGACAGATCTGCCATACTGATTTACCTCTTGTATAGTTTCCTTTTGTTTTGTAGTATCACGTACAGAGTGTTCTGTATTACTCTTTCTCTCATGTTTGAGGAGAATGTGATGCTCATGAAACAGTCATTAAATATGTGGAATATCAACACTGTTTGACTCGCTGTTTCATAAAGCTCATAACTGGATTTAACACTCAAATCTCTAGGTAAAAGATTGAGTCAGATTGCGGTTGTCTACTGCTCCCGCTGCTATTTAGCGCTGAGAACCAGCCCACAAGATCGGAATTGCGCCATGTAAAATGTGTTCAGCGCAGATTTATTTTTTGGTCTCGTTTGCACCTGATCTGCATAATTCAATTAGTGAATTGGCCACTTAACCAGCGCAGACAACATCTACAAATAAACAACACTTTTTCTGGCCGCAATTCATTCTTAGTGAATTCCCCTCTGAAAGTGGCCAAGAGACGTCTACCTAACGTTACTGTCAATTCTATGAAATGGTTAATCATAGATTCAGAAACAACTACGTTAGAACACGGCTTGGGTTATCCTAAAGTTAGTATTTGCTTCTCAAATGTCCCAAAGGCCCGTTCACACCAAATGCGAAATTTTGCCATGTTGAAGATTTTGAATTGAAACAGTGGATTCCTATGGAACCATTCACATAGAGAACGTACATCCTCGCACTGACAAAGCCCTTTTTTTTTTACGGTGAGTACATTGATTTTAAAAAAAAAAATTTTTTATTCTCACCCCACAATGAAATGCCCCAACCAATAAAAATGTGCTTTAGATCACGTGTCAGGAGCTTCTGCAGTAACCAAAACCAGCGCAATTGATGGAGCTAAAGCACAGAAAGCTGTTTTGACCTCCGACATTAAACACTGTAACTAAAAGGAAGAAATCCTAAACCGACAGTGATGTGTGTTTTCTTTGCATCAAATGTCTTGAAAACTATCACATCTTTACTCGTATGGGTTATCTTAACATGTTAATTATATTTCTGTATCTCTGCCTTACATCACATTTTTAAAAACTTTATGATCTTACGTGGATTTTAGTTTGTGAATGTGTCTAAGTGTTCCTTGTTGAGCAAATCAACAACTTGGAAGCGCTGCAGCAGCTAGTGAGGAAATCCTTTTTTTTTTTTTTTCCCCGAGCAGCTCGCTAGAGAACTTGCTTGCTTGTCTTTTGTTCTGCAATTCCATGGTTGTTTTGCAAACTTGTCAAGTAGTTCTTCTCATCCGTGATCTGTGAGGGTGGATCAGCTGAAAGGTGCTTTGCAGCACTTATTGTACCGGAGTAAAATTGACCGTCGATCAGTGCCACCTATTATGAAGACATGAATATGGTTAAGATGATTACTTTTGGTGTGAATGTGTCATTTGTCTGCGATTCACCTAGCATTTTCTGGATGCTTTTGGTGTGAAAGGGCCTTTATAATTGAACTTGTCAGATCTAAACTTAAGATAGAAAGTTTCTGTTATATGGCCCCAGATGACATGCTTGAGCCTGTATCCTTATTGCTGGAGCTCTAGTGTTGAATAATTGGGAATGTGGGTCAAACACAATGCTGTAAAGCCTTGGAACTTTTTGCAGCTGATAACTTTCTTTACTATTTGTATAATAAAGTCACATTATTATGTTGGATGAATTAAATCCCAACAGCAAAGCTGATACAGTTTTAATGTTCTAGCAATGATTGTCTTCATTTTGTGTAGTATAATATTTTACTATTAGAGATCTTTAATACTTCCCTGATTGTAAGCTACACATGATGAGCTTGCATGTCATAGTTTAAGGATAGGCTTGGTATTTCAATTATTGCCAAAACACGTTCTCTGTATCATGTGTAATTGTCTGTAATATTATGTTGCTATAGTTTTGAGGAAAGTCCTTCAAATGTTAAAAGTTGGAAAAGTATCATCTGCATACAGTTATAAATTAAGCTCTGTTAACTGCTCACTAATGCTGCTGTAACTCATTTAGGTGAAGGAAGGAAAGTTATTTGACGACATGGCTGTCAGTATCACAGGACTGGCCACAAAGGTACAGGGCAGAATGCTGCCTGATCGTTCTCAAATCCGCCTCCTCTGATCACATGATCAATTACTGATGGATTACCACAGTAATTAAGTACTGTTTTACACTGATACCAGCGGCCTTAATTTCTCTGAGTCAGAGGAGTGTGGTTGAGAACTTGAGCATTGAGTACTGTTTCTGTATCTGAATTAAAGTTTATTTTTCTTGTTTTCTGCTACCATTGTGTGATTACATTGGTGAGTACAACAATGATTTAGAAATTATTCAAATAATTTAATCATAACAATCACGTGTTTTAGTGCTATATGGAAATTAGAGATCCACCAATATTGTTTTTACAAACAATACTAATACTGATTATTTTTTTGTTTAAGTGCTTGAGAACAAATATGCAGAAACAATTTTTGTTTCTGCCTTTTGACAGTTTTTCAATACAATGGCTAAATAATCATTATTTAATCTAAATGTCTAAATGTTTTGTAATCTAAATGTCAATAATTAATTTTTTCATATTTTGGGCTATGTCTAACTTATTTTAGAATGCTACAAAGTTTGTTATTTATTTAAACAGTTCAAAGTTACTGTAGGTCCAATATTATTGTGATTATATGAATGTTTATTGCAATGGCATTGGCAGTGGTGTTGAGTTGATTTTATGTATGTTTGTGAAGGTTCAGGGAGCAGGTGCAAAGGGTTGGAAGGATATGACATCCTTCTTTGGTGGAAAAGACGGCACA
Organism: Myxocyprinus asiaticus; assembly: GCF_019703515.2. Taxonomy (NCBI): domain Eukaryota; kingdom Metazoa; phylum Chordata; class Actinopteri; order Cypriniformes; family Catostomidae; genus Myxocyprinus; species Myxocyprinus asiaticus. The sequence goes on from NC_059378.1 coordinate 31,904,666, forward strand.
GATGAGAGGTAAATGCCTTCAATTTTAAGTTTATTTATGCTTCTAAAGACATGAGTCTTGACTACCATAGTAAGTGTCACTGGTCTTATTGTGAACCATTAACCTAGAAAAAATATTTATTTTCATAATCTTTCAACATAATGTAATTAATTTTCTCCACCTCTGAAAGTAATTTTCTGCTGTCACAACCAAACAGTAATATTAACCAATAATATCATAGCCTACAAATTACAATCTAAAATGTTATAAAATCCCAATGAATAAAATTGAGTCCCACCCTTCATTATATCCTAACTGCCCCTCATGCGCGGGTCATTGCTAACGTTTAGACACATTGCCATCAGGATTTTTCAAATGAAAGGTGGATCCATATCTCTGTTCCTCCGTAGTAGTCCGGTAAGCTATGCAGCATCTCGTTCCCTATGCAGTGTCTCGTTTCAGTGACCCAAGGTTACATTTGTAACCGAGACGTTCCCTTTCAAGTCGGTCTCTCGATGCTGCGTCAGCCAACAGGGTAATGAAAAACATTGAAAATAAACTCCCCTTCACATTGACAAATGGTAAGGAAGAGAGAAAAAACACCAAGGTTGCAAAACCTGGCAAAACATTACTAGCAATCCCACTAGCCAGCCAGGATGGTGAAAACATTGAGAGCTCCTCTTCACATACACAGTGAGAGAGAGAACAGTGAGGTTATAAAACCACGTAAAAACAGTACAAGCAATTAGCCAAGCAGTGTAATGAAACATTGACATATTAATAACCTCCTTCGTAGCCAAAATCTGGGAACAGAGAGAGGAAACGTCCCATGTTGGCAAAGGTGTTAGGGGAAGCCCAAGACAGATGTCTTCTAGAGACAACCCTTTCGCTCAGGCCCAGGAGGAAGCCATGCTCCTGGCAATTAGCTTTTACACCCATGGGGCACTGCATGCATTGTGAATTGTAAGCGAGTGCAATGACATCAACAACCCAGGCGCGGGATCCAAAGCAGACAAATAACTGATCTGACAGCCTGAATTGTCTCGTTCGGTCAACACATATTTGCAATATATCCAACCCTAACGGAGGAGGAGAGAACGCCTGCAAGGTGACAACCTGAGCCATGAATGGAGTGTCCAAAACCTTGGGCACATACCCTTCCCTAGGCTTAAGGACTGCCTTTAACAAGCCTCTTAGCAAGAATCTTTGACCGACAGGACCTGAATGTCCCCAACACACTTTACTGAAGCCAAAGCGAGCAGCAGCAGCACAGTCTTCAACGAGAGTATGCGTAAGTTTACCGCCTCTAAGGGCTCCAACAGGGGACCCGTAAGTGCATGTAAATCCAGCACTAAGTTCCAGACTGGGACAGTATGCAGGGTGAGAGGGCCTCAGCCATCTAGCTCCCCTTAAGAATTTACTGAGCAAAGGGTGTTTGCCCAGTGATGAACACATGTCTCATTTCCTGCCAGTATGGCAGCGACACAAACTGTGAGCATGGATGGAGAGAGACCTGCATCCAAATGCTCTGGCAAAAAGCGGAGCACCGCCTGCACAAGACAGTGCGCTGGGTTCTGACCTTGGGAGCAACACCAAGCAACAAGAAGTTGACATTTCAAAGTGTAGAGCTGCCTCACTGAGGGCACTCTAGCTTGTAATATGGTGTCCAGTACTGGCCGCGACAACCCTTAAGTGTCTGACAAGCCCCGTTCAAGGGCCAGACGTGGAGTCTCTAAAGAACCGGATGGCTATGCCAGATCGGGCTTCGAACCTGCGAGAGCAGATCTCTCCTCAAGGGAATTTTCCATGGAGGAGCATCCAGCAGCTCCTGCAGCTCCACCAGCTCCTTCAGCTCATGTGCTGACAGTTTAGCTCCTGTCTTCCCGAACTTTGCACAGCACTTGGTGTAGCAAGCAGACAAAAAGAAATGCATACTGGTGTTTTACTGGCCATTTGTGAGCTAGGACATCCAAGCCCAGTGGAGCTTGAGTCATGGACAACCAAAGGCGGCTGTGTCTGGGGAGGCAAACAGGTCCACTGACACAGCGTTGAGAGACCGACTTGAAAGGGGACTTGTATTTACACTAATAAATAGTAGTATTTACACACAGCGTTAAAGCTGCAACTGAAGCAGTACATATACCATGCAAAGGTGCCTTTACACAGACTTTTTAAAAAGGCACAGATACGACAAATGTATTTAATCTGGAATCACGATCACTTGAAACAATTAATTGCACACTTGAAATATAATATCTCATGCACAGCCACAGAAAATGATAAACTGATTATGGTAAAGTTTAAAGCAGTTTTGATGCAGCTTTTCATTTAGACAGAACTAAAGCTGCATCAGAAACACTTCATGATATTTCAGATTTGACTTTTACTGTAACTGACCTGACAAATCAAGAACTGTTTAAAAAAATTCTTATGTGAAAAAATTTGAATGTTGTTATAATTATTTATTTACAGATTTACAGATGTTTACAGATAACTATTTGTGTTTCGCATTCACTGTACAAACATTTTGATGCCCAGATATTATCATTGATAATAAATAAATGTAATTTAAAGTCAACAATTTAAATTTTTTATTATGCATTCTTGGTCTTATTGAGCACTATTCATGACTGCATGCTATTCCAAAGAAAACAACGAAACGTGTCTTTATAATCTTTTATCCAAATGTGATCACTTGCTTCACCTCTGAAACAACTTTTCTCTTTGGCTTAACTCATTTGGTTATATTCTGGAATGTTATGAACACTTTTCACCATCCAGTCAATTCCACATTGATGAAAACAAGTCCCGCCCTACATTATTTATTGTTGATCATCCTGTTTTCCTTGTAAATACATCAGATTACACAAGTTAAGAGAGGCTGCAAACACCATTTTGTGATGATTTTGAGCAACCATACCATTGAGTGCAGAAGTTTGCATTAGTGCTGTCCTGATGAAGCTACTGCCATAACAGATATTTACATATATTCCACAAAACAAAAAAGTAATTGAATTTACACTATGATCCTGTTCAAAACTTTAAGAGCCAGGCAGAGTCAGCAGGGTAATATAGCAGAAGCAGAAGATGAAGAGATGGTAAAAATGAGCAGAATTTATTGAATATTCTGCATGTTTCTCAGTGCTCAGTCTGACTTTGTCTGACCAACACAAGTTCAACAAGTGTTAATATACCAAGCAAAGACAGTGGAAAATTACTCCTTATCTGTTATGTAGCGTTAGAAGGGTAGGTCTAAATAAAAAAATATATCTCTGATCTCTTACATTTGCATAAATTCTGCAAGGGGTGTGTACACTTACGAGACAAAAGCTGTATGCAAACGTATGCACTAAACTGTATGTTGGATTATTTAGATATGGTGTGTTGTTGGCATGAATTCACTCACCAACACATGCTCTTTTTGAGATACATATCACACGTGTTGTTTCTGTTTAAAAGTATTTCATAAACTCGTTGACCAAAGGAGACCAAGTTGTTTTGATCTGTTTGCAGTGCTTATGAAGGTTATCAGAACCAGGATCCTTTCAGCAGTGAGGACAACAGAGGTGCTAAGCAGGACTTCTGGGAGACCTTCGGCAGTAACACGGCTCCTAAAAAATCTGACAGCAACACCTCTGCTGAGAAGAACTGGAGCTTAGACGCTCAGTCCAACAACAAGAGCAGCACCGGAGACAGCTGGGACACCTGGGACAACGCCTGGGAGAACGCTGGAGATGCCAAGAGCAAGAAGACTTCAGAGGAGTCATGGGACAACAGCAACTGGTGAACAAATGGAACCAGGGTAAACCTGGTCTTATCCTAGAGGGTTTGTGTCATGAGGCGTGTTTAAGAATATTTGTCTGTACAAAATATTTAGAACATCTGTCATAAACCCACCTCAGATGTGTGTCCTATCATGTCCTCAGAGTAGATTTCATGCATTGACTGTACCCTTTTCATTCTTATGGTTATCGATTTCTGTTGATGAATATGTTAATAAAGATTTTCAGATGTGGCCTCTATGTCCATGATGGAGATTACAACTTTTGATATTAAGTCCTTTCAAGTCATTGTTAAAGCAGCTTTATGATGTGATCTGCATGTCAGCTACTCTTTGTGGTCTGTGGATCATAATAAAAGCAACTAATAAACATTCTGATAATGTAATCAAGTCAGTTTAATGGATGTTTTTCTTTTTTTATATATCTCTATAAAAAAAAATTAAACAAAATAATAGGTTATTGTAAAGTACACTCTTGCTGCAGTAAATTTCTTGTTTTAATTTTGCAGTTATATTATACACTCCACACCACACACACATGATCTGTTGTGTGCCAGATGTGCATTTTCAGTTTGAACTCTTCTATTCTGAACATCAGGATGATAATTACTACCATGTATGTAGTGTATCAGTGCAATATGCTAAATGTTTTTCCATCAAGTCAAGCTGTAACAACACATGCTGTTATCTGGGTGAAGTGGGAAAGCTCTGCTCTATACTCTGCTAGTTAAATACTGAAATAAATGAAGTGTAATAAAATGTGTTTTACACCTTACTCCTGCATTTTGTGTCATTTGTAGCTGCTTAACACTTTGTAGAAAAGAATAAACACACTTCATGTTTGTCAGCTGGAGAACTCCTATCTCATCAGACAGCACCTACTTACTCTTCTGGCAGGATCATATCATGTAAGGCTCCTAAAACATTCAGAGAATAGATGCTAACATCACCAGCAGAACTTCATTACATGGCTCATTCTGTTTTGGTTTTGTGTCGGATAACTTCAGATAGCAGAGAGACTCAAATATACATTCAACCTATCAGAATATCATAATCATCATCATAATTGTGTGGAATTGTGACTCCACCTGAAGAGTGTGGGCTCTCAGTGATCATTAACTTAATGTCGCTCCAGACCCAAATGATTTTCTTCTGTGGAACACAAAAGGAAAGGTATTAAAAAGTCTTCACATGAAAGTTAATAGTGACTCTGGGCTGTCAATGTCCAAAAAGTGTCAATAACATCAAGCCTCATTAGTTCTAGTACATCTTGTGGCAAAACATTATAACATGCTGTTGCAAAAACTAATGAGGTTTGATGTTATTGACATGTTGCCATATTTAATTTGGCCACTGTATATTGGAGTCGATCAGGCCCACTGTTGTAATCAAATGAGTCCCCACCCCAAGACCAAAAATAATTAAGTTAAAATAAATAACATACATGCAGAGGAAAACATTATACATCACCAGTTGTATTAAACAAAACATTTCTCATTGTGTTTCAGTCACTTTTCTTGTTTTTATTCAATTGAAGGGATTTGAGAAATTCATCAACTTAAAAAATGTGAGAGAGTTGGCTGCGAGTGCTTATGGATGAAGAATTTCCCGTACAAAAAAATAAAATAACAATATATTCCATTGAATCATTGGAAGTGTTGCTATAGTAGCAAATAATGTATTTTAAGTTAAAGGATTGTGAAATTTCAGGAGGCTTAACTATATGAGAATATAAATTAGACCAAAACTTCTGAGATGTTTCACACTGAAATCTTTTTTTTTTTTTTCTCCCTAAGTTTCACTCAGTAAAAGATACCCAATGGAATTTACCTCTAAGAACAATTTGTTTATTTACATTGGGAAATTTGGCAAATATGCTTATTATTACACATCTTGTTTAATATACTTATTCCATCTAAGATCATTATATTCTTTAAAGAAGGTATAGGGAAGTCATAAGCAGACATTAAATGTTTTATCAAAAACTGTATATATATATATATATATATATATATATATATATATATATATAATAATAAAAGTATTTATTCCTAACAGTTATATCCGCGTTGTTCCACAAGAGTGTCCTATGTGGTGAAAAATGTTGGATAACAACTTCCAGGCAAGAAGAGACTGCTGATGAAATTATTCTTATTAGGTAAATCATTAAATTTTAATATAAAAGGGAGGCCACCAGTTTTGTTAAAGATTCGATTATGACTAAAAAAAACAAAAAACATATAGAATTAGAATTTGTTAAACATCTTTTAAGCCAATTAATCTTAAAGGTGTTTACAGTATCATGAAAATCTAACACTTCAAGTCCACCTTCTTTTCTGCTATTTGAAAATAATCAAACCACTCCCCCGTGAAATCGAGTCTCTATCTGACGTCACAGCGATTGGCACAACGGACTTTTAATGGGTACTGTACACAGTGCCTGATTAGAAACCTTACAAAAATATTTTATGATGTATGTCCATATAACTTTGTAAATACGACATTTAATGACTTTTAAATCATATGCTACACATAATAATATATAAAAGAAGTTATATATTGTGACAATAAACATCTCTCATTCTTTGTGTTTCTCAGCTAACATTTTGCAAGCTAACTTCTAGCAGTTTAGCCTGATCATTAAGCATAGACTATACCCTATGCAAGTCACTTACACTGTACGCAATTACACCAATCCTTAGTGTAATTTTGTCAGTGTTACATATGGAGATTATTTATGGAGAAAAAGAAACCCTTTAACTCTTTTAATGGTGTTGAATTATTAATTTATTATTTACCAATGTTTTTAGAGCATGATCCATATTAAGTTAAGTTTCTGAAGAAATTACATTATACTAATCAAGTTTTTACTCTCATTTTGTTTCATTATTCATTGTATGCTAAGTAATTAAATACACACCAGATGATTTTAATTGAAATTATATACTTAGCATAACTTTATTGATTGTCATTTGAAAATGTTATTACTTGTACAGAACATAATACAACATATAATTACTGAACCACAAGAACATTATCAATCAAAATTTACCTTTCAATTAATACGTGCAAAGTATGACCACCTGCCTAATATGCTGTTGGTCCTTGGACCAGATGGGATAGCCTTCGTTGCCCTCACGCATTATGAGCCTTGGGCGCCCAACACTCTGTCGCCGGTTTGTGGTTTGTCCCTCCTCAGACCACTGTCGGTATGTACTTGCCACTTCTAACCGGGAGCACCCCACAAGCCTTGCCGTTTCAGAGATGCTCTGACCCAGTCTTCTGGCCATAACAATTTGGCCCTTGTCAAAATCACTCAGGTCTTTACTATTCAAGGAATAAACTCCATAAGATGTGTAGTTAGTGGAGAGGAGAAAATAAATAAAAAAACCTTGAGGAAAAACCAATTCACTTCTGGCTTACAGTACATAAATATGCTAATATTATTTAGCTATACAGTATGTGTAATACAATTCATGCATTCAATAAACAGATTATGTGCAATTGCTTAATATGCTAGGAAGGCAATGTTTAAAACTGTAAGGTTAATAATGAAGAGTCTTTAGAGACTGAAGAGAGGTAGTGGTTGGTGAAGTGTCACTCGCTGTTCAAATTGGCATAGGCTGCAGTTTTTCTTCTCTGTGTAGTCCATCCTAAAGACTGAGATGATGCAGGCAGTGGTGATGGACGCTTCCCTCTCCATCTGGTTGGCACAGGCTGCAGTTAGTGGTCATCACTAGGTGGAAGTGGTACATGAAGCTGGACTTGGTTATCCCGAGGTTGAGACAGGGAAGCAAATGACATAATATTAGCATATATGCAATGCAGCATAACTACGGGTTGAGGAATAAATTAGGTGCATTAGCTAAACAGATGAAAGCATGTACTAAACACATGAAAAACATGCACTACATCTTTTTTTTTTTTTTTAATTATTATTAGTTTTTTACAACTTAATAAAGTGCCTTTAAAAACTACTGAAAAATTAATTTCACGTGCTTTAATAGAAACGCCACGATTGTAATCCACAATTTTGGTCATCCCATCTGTTTATCGTATCAGTCAAGTTCCAGCTGTGCTTTGCAGTCATTCCCCAATAAAGTAAAAAAAAAAAAAAAAAAAAAAGTTGAATTAGTAAATGTTTGTAATGTAAAGCTCTGGCAAGTCAAACTTTTAAAACACAAAAACAGGACTTAATCACTTAAAAACAAGACAATTCAAAAAGACCTCACACAACATAACTAAAGAATATGCCAAACAATTAAAGACACAGACATGGGGGATAAGAGCAATACAAATGCACTAAACTACTGAACACAAACTAGAAACAATTGGTGAGGAATAAATCATGAAATGAGGCAAGACACACGATTTAGTGGCCCCTACTGGCCACTAAGAATAGTCCTTTAAAGAGTCCGCTTACCTGAATAGTTCGAAGTCAGTTTTAAAATGAAGTCCCTGTGCAGTTACTGTGGTAAAAAAGACTAACAAGTTACAAACATTAAATTCTGGACAATCATTAAAAACTATCTAAAATTGTGAGCAAAATCTATCTATCTAAGGAATAAATTTAACTTCAGATTTATATCTCTTTATGCATGTTGATAATGACTTCTTGTAAAGGGTTGTGTGTTCTGCAAACAACATAAGAGCATAACCAGTTCACTATCAAACATTTTAATTGTATTGTCTGACACATCACTCACTGTTTGCCTGGCAGTGTAATGCCAAATGACTCAACGCTGCAAAAAAATAAATAAAATAATAATAATAATAATTCTATAGTGGAAGGTGCCTGCTGAGTCTTAGTGTCATTCCCTTGGCGTAGGTAGGTTGTGACATCATGGAGGTGGCAGGACAGTGGACTTCTGCAAACATAAGAGCATGTGTCATAACTAGTTCACTTTCAAACACTTTAACTGTATTAAAATAATGACCTATTTTTTTTTTTTTAAATGTGTACAATTTTGCAGTAAATGTATAATATGTTTTAAATTCAACATTTCTATCAAAATAAAACTTCCTTTTTCCTAAAATGTGCATGAATGCCAATATTTACCCTAAAAAAAATATTCAAAATCACACCAGAACAGAACTGTTTAGATATACAAGAAGGAAAAGATGAAAGAAAAGTGAAAGAAAAAAGATCAACTCAGTTTTAGAGTACAGAAGGTTAACACTATTAAACAATCGCCATATCCAATGATTTTGTCATTCAGTAAATTTCTTTTGGGAAAAAAAAAACATTTCAAATATAAGTTGATGTTCTGACATGTCTAATTGACAGAAGTACAAATAAATAAGCAAAACTAACAACTTAGTAAGTAATATGTAAGAACCTTGACAGAATGGCTTGATAAATTCAGGCATGACGTTGCCATAATCATATGACTCATGTGATATAACGTAATCCATGTTTTCTAAATTCATACGATAGTTTTGTGTGAGGAACAGATGTACAGACCTAAACTGCAAATGCTGTCAGCCAGTGACTGTGTCCTAAGAGACACAAAGTTTTCTTCCTGCAGGAGGCACTTCACAGCTAGAAAAAACTGAATCCTCCATCTTTCCGGATATAAATCTCAGAATGTTTTATATCTCATTGGAGACATTTTTACTCTGGATAGTAATTTTTAATTAAAAACGGATAATTGCAAGGATTCATACTTGGATAGAAATATGCCTCAGCAGTATAGTGTATATAAAAGCATTTTTAATATCCTAATCCAGTAATAATAAATGACTGTGGCTGGCCAGCTCTGATAAAAAGTAACAGGTACCACCTGACAGCGTCAGATTGGCATTACCAGCTCGTACAGTGGAGATGGGACTTAAGTTTTTTGCCTGATTATGACAGACTCACAGTCACGCAACTGGAAGCCTTGCCGGTAGCTCATATTCATACTAAAATGTTTTATTTAAAATATATAAACAAGGACAGATGCATGATTGGGGTCCCACCCCCAATTTTACGCCAGTGTTCAGTAGGGTAGACTGTGTACAGTTGTAACACTTTTTGCTATACTGCACAAATACTGACCATAATGAACATGCCATTTTTTCACTTGAGATGCCTTTATCGGTCTACCAACAAAATAAGCATAAAAAACCTGCATACATTGTTCCTATTGTACACAGTTTGTGTGTGAAGACATGGAGCGCATTTGTTACAACTGTCCCCATGCCGGATACTGTTGTAACCCTTACCTAGAAAAGACTTGAAAAAATGTTTTTGGCTGAACTTAAGAGAAATATACTGACACATTTTATACTCTGTTATTGTTTTCAAGTATTTCTATAATTATATAATGTATCAATTCTAACACATCACATGGAACTCCTCTCTTGGTTTTCCTAACACTGATACAAGGCATCCTGTGTCTATCTGGCTTCTTCCAATTCATTCATGTATTTGTCTAGCTTACTTTTCTAAGCTTTCTGATCATTTAAAAACATTGAAGATGAGATCTGTCATATTCCATGCATGTGGTCAAAGTAGTAATTTCATTCTAAATTGGAGTCATAAGACACACAAGACGAGGATATCGAATGAAGTGAGGTATAGTTAATCATATGACATCATGGTGTGGCTGTTGAAAAAACTCTCAATCTACAGACACTTCAATAAACTCCCACACAACCACATGACATGAACTTAGAATGCATGCCAAAAATAATATAATTTAATAAATGTAGGTTTTTAATTAATATGTAATAAAGCAGTATTTGTGAGTATTATAATGTTAATCTTATTTGGACGTCTTATATATAGTTGTAGATGTTAAATTTTGCTGGCTGATCTCTACAGAGAGGAACTTGACAGTTTCCATGACAACAAAGTCACAGTGAAGCTGCATCCATAGCAACCACTCACATTACAGGTTATAAATTAACACACTCATTCTTTAATGTAACGAAAAGTGAAGGATATCATCATGTGGCATCTTTAGATTCATTTATTTATAATATTTAGTAAAATTACAGTCTCCTTATAATTTTAAGATTGTGTGTCTCCTCTGTTTATATTATATTAGGCTATATACACTATATTGCCAAAAGTATTCGCTCACCTGCCTTTAGACGCATATGAACTTAAGTGACATCCCATTCTTAATCCATAGGGTTTAATATGACGTCGGCCCACCCTTTGCAGCTATAACAGCTTCAGCTCTTCTGGGAAGGCTTTCCACAAGGCTTAGGAGTGTGTTTATGGGAATTTTTGACCATTCTTCCAGAAGTGCATTTGTGAGGTCAGACACTGATGTTGGACGAGAAGGCCTGGCTCGCAGTCTTCGCTCTAATTCATCCCAAAGGTGCTCTATCGGGTTGAGGTCAGGACTCTGTGCAGGCCAGTCAAGTTCTTCCACACCAAACTCGCTCATCCATGTCTTTATGGACCTTGCTTTGTGCACTGGTGCGCAGTCATGTTGGAACAGGAAGGGGACATCCCCAAACTGTTCCCACAAAATTGGGAGCATGGAATTGTCCAAAATCTCTTGGTATGCTGAAGCATTCTGAGTTCCTTTCACTGGAACTAAGGGGCCAAGCCCAGCTCCTGAAAAACAACCCCACACCATAATCCCCCCTCCACCAAACTTCACAGTTGGCACAATGCAGTCAGACAAGTACCGTTCTCCTGGCAACCACCAAACCCAGACTCGTCCATCAGATTGCCAGACGGAGAAGCGTGAGTTGTCACTCCAGAGAACGCGTCTCCACTGCTCTAGAGTCCAGTGGCGGCGTGCTTTACACCACTGCATCCGACGATTTGCATTGCACTTGGTGATGTATGGCTTGGATGCAGCTGCTCGGCCATGGAAACCCATTCCATGAAGCTCTCTACGCACTGTTCTTGAGCTAACTTTGGAGGTCTGTAGCGATTGACTCTGCAGAAAGTTGGCGACCTCTGCGCACTATGCGCCTCAGCATCCGCTGACCCCGCTCTGTCATTTTACGTGGCCTACCACTTCGTGGCTGAGTTGCTGTCATTCCCAATCGCTTCCACTTTGTTATAATACCACTGACAGTTGACTGTGGAATATTTAGTAGCGAGGAAATTTCACGACTGGACTTGTTGCACAGGTGGCATCCTATCACAGTACCATGCTGGAATTCACTGAGCTCCTGAGAGCGGCCCATTCTTTCACAAATGTTTGTAGAAGCAGTCTGCATGCCTAGGTGCTTCATTTTATACACCTGTGGCCATGGAAGTGATGGGAACACCTGAATTCAATTATTTGGATGGGTGAGCGAATACTTTTGGCAATATAGTGTATATTATATAATATCATATTATATTATATAATTTCTTGGCAATGGTTGAGCACTTTGAAGGGTATCTTTATATGAGAATGTTTAGTGTTCAAATAGTCTTCAAATACAATTAAGATTAATAGACAAAAAAATAAATAAAAATAAAACAAAAATTCAACTTGGTCACTTGGCCAATGGTTAAAAAATGCTCTCACACTCTGTACCTGTCTGTGTGTGTCTCATTATTAGAATTTTCTTCCATTATTAAAAATCAGAAAGCGAATCATACTAGTGGAACTAGTATGGTGTGAATCTAAACAAACAAACAAACAAAAATTTTAAATGAACGTAATGTTTTGAGAATAATCTTATAATGGCCTTTTATGAGAATAAATTCATAAATTTTCTAGAATAAAGTCCTAACATTACAAGATTGAAGTAATATTTCGAGAATAAAGTCAAAAATTTGAGAATGTAATGTTATAGCATCATAAGATTAAATTACTACAATTTATACACTTAATAAACTGCTTTTGTGAGGAAATAGCTTATCACCTTCAAACTCTGTGGGTCGGAATCTCCCCACTCCTGCGTTACCATATGTCTCATTTGCATAACCAATGAACCTTTAGTAAATCATCAAACATTTCCCCTCTTTAGATAATTAGTTCTAAATCACTTATCATTCAGAATGAAAATTAACTTTTCTTTTCAACAATACTTTAACACACCACAATATTTACTTTTAACTCAAACATAAAGGCATTTCTTATCCTTATTATTAAACCATTAATAATAGTTTTTTCACAATTCCTGATATTTAATCATAGAAAACATTCCCTGTCTTAGGTCAGTTACGATCACTACTTTATTTTAAGAATGTGAAATGTCAGAATAATTTCTTTCATCACATTTCCAGTGGGTCAGAAGTTTACATACACTTTGTTAGTATTTGGTAGCATTGCCTTTAAATTGTTTAACTTGGGTCAAATGTTTTGGGTAGCCTTTCACAAGCTTCTCACAATAAGTTGCTGGAATTTTGGCCCATTCCTCCAGACAGTATAACTGAGTCAGATTTGTAGGCCTCCTTGCTCGCACACGCTTTTTCAGTTCTGCCCACAAATTTTCTATCGGACTGAGGTCAGGGCTTTGTGATGGCCACTCCAATACCTTGACTTTGTTGTCCTTAAGCAATTTTGCCACAACTTTGGAGGTATGCTTGGGGAATGCATTGTCCATTTGGAAGTCCCATTTGTGACCAAGCTTTAACTTCCTGGCTGATGTCTTGAGATGTTGCTTCAATATATCCACATAATTTTCCTTCTTCATGATGCCATCTATTTTGTGAAGTGCACCAGTCCCTCCTCAGCAAAGCACCCCCACAATATGATGCTGCCACCCCCATTCTTCACGGTTGTGATGGTGTTCTTCGGCTTGCAAGCCTCACCCATTTTCCTTCAAACATAACAATGGTCATTATGGCCAAACAGTTAAATTTTTGCTTCATTAGACCAGAGGGCATTTCTCCAAAAAGTAAGATCTTTGTCCCCATGTGCACTTGCAAACTGTATTCTGGCTTTTTTATGGCAGTTTTGGAGCAGTGGCTTCTTGCTTGCTGAGCAGCCTTTCAGGTTATGTTGATATAGGACTTGTTTTACTGTGGATATAGATACTTGTCTACCTATTTCCTCCAGCATCTTCACAAGGTCCTTTGCTGTTGTTCTGGGATTGATTTGAACTTTTCGCACCAAACTACGTTCATCTCTAGGAGACAGAATGCGTCTCCTTGAGCGGTATGATGGCTGCATGGTCCCATAGTGTTTATACTTGCATACTATTGTTTGTACAGATGAACGTGGTACCTTCAAGCGTTTGGAAATTGCTCCCAAGAATGAACCAGACTTGTGGAGGTCCAAAAATTTTTTTCTGATGTCTTGGCTGATTTATTTGGATTTTCCCAGGATGTCAAGCAAAGAGGCACTGAGTTTGAAGGTAGGCCTTAAAATACATCCACATGTACACCTCCAGTTCAGTACACCTCCTATCAGAAGCTAATTGGCTAATCGTCTAAAGGCTTGGCATCATTTTCTGGAATTTTCCAAGCTGCTTAAAGGCACAGTTACTTAGTGTATGTAAACGTCTGACCCACTGGAATTGTGATATAGTCAATTAAAAGTGAAACAATCTGTCTGTAAACAATTGTTGGAAAAATTACTCATGTCATGCACAAAGTAGATGTCCTAAACGACTTGCCAAAACTATAGTTTGCTAATATTAAATCTGTGGAGTGGTTAAAATTAATTAGTTTTAATGACTTCAATCTAACTGTATGTAAATGTCGTGATATAAATAGGACCCAGACACAGGAGTAAAAATATAACAATGTTTAATGAGTGAAAAGTTCAGGTATATGATGAAAAAAATATGAAGTAGCACAAACAACGGAACAGTCCAGAGAAGAGGTGGAAGAAGATGAAGGTGGAGGACTCTGATGGCGGCAGCTGCAGTGGGGAGAGAGTAGAGGTAATGTATATTCCAGGGTGTGAGATGGTGACGACTGGAGCAGAGAGAAATAGGCAAAAATATCCAGACTAAAAAATACAGAAAACAGCGTGAGAACACGAGTAACAAAGCACACAACAAGAGAACGATCTGATACTGAACTCACACAAAAAGGCCGCTTATAAGGGAGAGAGAAGATAGTGTGCAGGTGCCGAGCTAATCGGCCAGCCGAGCTGGTAATGAGCATTGCTAGGCAACGCTGCCGCGAGATTAACTCCGCACCAGCAACAACACGAGGGAAATACACAGAAACAAACCAGCAGAATTAATCCTCCCATGACAGTAAACTTCTGACTTCAACTGTATAGCGCCATCTAGCGCTCTGCACATGCATCAAGCACTAGGCAGTGTAGTCGAGCTCTAAATCATGATCATGCCTAGAGACTGCAATAGCAAGATGTACAGTGAAGAAGGATTCATATTTAGGTCTGTTCTCATCTAAAACCAACTGGATCGCTTCAGAAGTAATTTATTAAAACACTGGAGTCTGATTATGTTTATGCTGCCTTTATCTATGTTTTGGAGCCTCAAAGGCCTGATCACCATTCACTTGCATTGTATGGACCTACAGATCTGAGATATTCTTCTAAAATCTTCATTTGTGTTCTGCAGAAGAAAAACTGGATCGAACAGTTTTATAAAATGGCTAACTGTGATTGACAGGGACATAATTTGATGTGCCACTATATTTTCAGAGTTTGGACATGATTGCAAATTGCAAATGTAGGAACTGAATTCAGACTTTGCGCTTAAAACAGACATGCTTTTGAAACGTCTCAATGTAATGACCTATTTCTCAGGAAAATAGCAAATTGCACTTTGTGCCATTCCATTTACATACAATACATCCCCAGTTTGCGTGCATACACACACAGAAAGCACAAAAAGTCCCACCCACACCCACTTGCTCTTTGCGCTGATACTAAAATTGTGCTTAGAATTAGCACTCTCATGAAAATTGGATAAGACGTTGCACACGATCACTGAGCGTAGCGCTGCACTTTTGCATACACGAAAATAAAGCCGTAAATGTTATACATAATCACCAGTGTTGGGCAAGCTACTCAAAAAATTAGCAAGATAAGCTACCAACTACTCAAAAAAATAAAAATAAATAAATAAATAAAAAACATTGTTAAGCTAAGCTAAAAGCTACACTTCAGATAAAGTAGCAAGTTACACTACAAACTACACTGCAAAAGTAGCTCGCTATATTTAAGCTACTTCATATTTTTTTTCAATCAGATGCACAGAGCATACTGTCATAGACAAAGCATCTAAAAGTCTTATTCACATAATATTTATCAAAGCCATGTAGCCATGGTATAGTATAGTACAGTATACAGCAATACAGGTGCAATATAAAATGTATGTGCATGTTAAAAAAAAAAAAAAAAGCCAATTCATATTTATACATGCTACCTATACAAACCCATGTGTTCAAAATGAAAAATCACTATTTTTACATTTTATTTTTCATATTTATACTACTACCTACACAAACCCATACCCATTTGAAAATGATTTCCTTTGCACATTACTGTATAAAAACTCATTGTACATATAATGTACATATACTGGTCAACTTATCCTTTAATTCTGTGTCTAGTTGTTGTTTTACTGTATGTAATGAAACTTCTGATCAGAGGCAAAATTGTGTGTTTGTGTGTGTGTGTGTGTGTGTGTGTGTGTGTGAGCACATCTGGGCAATAACAATGTAATATCTGATGGTATCAGATGGTAATACCATGGTACTTTGTAAACTACCGTATTGATGTACTATTCTGTATTTAAATGGTGCTTCAAAGTACTTCAAAGAATACCATGGTACTACCATGGTAATTTGATATATGATTACCATATTCATTTACAATTGTATTTACATGGTGTTTCAAGGTAATTAAAAAAATACCATG
The DNA here is from genome assembly GCF_019703515.2 of Myxocyprinus asiaticus. Classification (NCBI taxonomy): domain Eukaryota; kingdom Metazoa; phylum Chordata; class Actinopteri; order Cypriniformes; family Catostomidae; genus Myxocyprinus; species Myxocyprinus asiaticus. Next base: position 31,921,157 of record NC_059378.1, read on the forward strand.
GTATTTCGCTATATGATTACCATATTCATATACTATTGTATTAACATGGTCTCCCAGGTAATGGTACATTTCCAAAAAACATTGTGATGCCATGGTATTTTTTATGTGTTTTTGTGGTTTTTGATACTCTTTTGGCTGGAAAATTTATTTATCTGCAGAAGTTGTTTACAAGCTGCATACGTGTTGCACTTTATAAAGACCTTCTTCATTACTGGCATACGATAGGATGCATTTGCAGGTTTGGTTTCCATTGATTGTAGATCCACTGCAACCAGTGTTATCTTTATTTTCCGTATTTTTAAAATATTCCGTGAGCGTGTTGGCATTTGAGAGTGTGCAAAAAAAATTATTCAGCAGTGTGCTTGAGCTTTGTGAGTCATTCAGATAGCTTAGGTTATGATTAAAAACTGGTGATAGTAAACACCAGTGTGATGTACAATTAAGTTTCCAAATCATTTATTTAACACATGCTTTTGGCCTGTGGGGGAAACTGGAGCAAACCCACACAAACATGGGGAGAACATGGAAACTCCACACAGAAAGGCACTGGGTGAGCCAGGACTCAAACCGGGGACCTTCTTGCTGTGAGGCCACAGTACTACCCACTGATCCACCATGCTGCCCTACACAAGCTGTTATGCAATTGGCCAAGTTACTACCACTAATAATAAAAAAATGTTTTTTCAGCCAATGCTCAAACATAAAATTATATGTAAATAAAGCGAATAGGCCAAACAATATAACAACACACACAATATAAATACTATAGACAACAACAGAGCCCAAGTCAACAGCATAGTCCAGAGTGGTGGTATGGATCAGCAGGAGTGTGATCCACCAGACAATCCGAACAGTGCAATGAGTGCAAGTGAAAAGATAAAATGTCCAAACAAGCGGTCCCTGCTGGAGTCATGAAATAAACTGTTATAACCTGCAGCTCTCACATCGCAGAGCAAGGATAAATGGCGGGACATCAAGGCGAGCACACGACTGTCACAGCCGGCAGAGAGCTCACTAGTAGTGGCTGTCCAGTCACAGTCCAGTATGCAACAATACGCAAAAATTAGCTTGGATTTAATCCAAGAGATGGAGAAAAACACACACTAAAAGTAACAAAACAGAAGATAAATATCTTTGTGTAAAGGGGCAGCAGTTAGCAAACAAACTTTGTGCATCCAGTACGATAGGTGTCATTATAAAATCCAAAACCACAGGTACTAGTTGGACAAATAAGTGCCAGCTACAAACTTACTGATTGCACCTTTAAGGGGTTAATAAATTGACCGCATGTCTACTAATCTTCTACATGTTTTACATAAGACAGTCCTTTTGGAGTGAACTATGTGTGGAGTTTACAATAATAAAAAGGCTGTTTATAAGAGAAGCCACAGGCTCTATCATTTCTTCTGAATGGTATCCGTAAAAGTGATGTACTGCCGTAGCACTCAGAATACAGTTCATTGACGTTGTAACGTGTGCTGGCACTGGCAATGACGAACACGTGAAGATGAAGAACCCAAGTGCAGTTTATTTACAAACGTGATAACCAGTAACCCTAACTACAAACGTGAAACATAAAACATAAACTTGACTATAAACATGACTTGACTATAAACAGGACTTGACTATGCACATACACATTCATATTCAATACTTGACAACTAGACAATGCAAACATGAGGGCTTAAATACTAGACATGGGAGAACATAAACCAATGAACAAACAGAACTCATAACAAGCTAATTAAACAATAAACCAATGAAAACATGACACATGAACATGAAGGAAAAACAGAAATCACATGACAAGGGAAACAGGAACTAAACATTTCAAAATAAAAGACATGAATCAACAAAATACACATGACATATCCCCCCCACTAAGGGGTGGCTCCTGACACCCCAACACATAAACAAAACACGTAAAACATGACATAAATTCAAAGTTCTGTAGGGAGCGGGGGGTGTGTGTCTTGAGACGTGGCAGAGTCCGTGGAGGGTGGAGCCATGAGAGGCTCAAGGGGCGGAGCCATGGAACTTGGTGCCCGGAGAGTAGCCGAAGACTCGAAAGGCCAGGTGGAGCCGATGGCAGGGAGGACCAAGGCGGTGCTAGAGGCTCGGAGGAGCAAGGCGGAGCTGGGGGATTGGAAGACTGAGGTGGAGCCGGTGGGACTGAGGACCAAGGTGGAGCCATAGGGAAGGAGGTCCCTGGTGGAGCTGACAGATCGGAGGGACGAGGCACAGCCAGAGGATCGGAGAGCCAAAGCGGAGCCAGGTGACCAACAGACCAAGGAGGAGCCGGAGGGACGAGGGACCCCGGCAGAGCCGACAGGCAGAAGGACCGCAGTGGAGCCGAGGGAACGCAGAGCTGAGGCAATGTCAAGGGACTGACAGGCCAAGGCGAAGTCCAGGGCTCGGAGGGTCCAGGCGGGGTCGGAGGGCCGAAAGTTCCCCTTCCCTGCTCAGGAGAACGAAGGGTGGGTATAAGGGTGGGAACCATCTCCAGGTCCAGCTGCTCAGGTGTGGCTGTGACGTGGCATGGAGCAGGCTGAGGCGTTGCTGTGACGTGGCATGGAGCAGGCTGAGGCGTTGCTGTGACGTGGCATGGAGCAGGCTGAGGCGTTGTTGTGACGTGGCATGGAGCAGGCTGAGGCGTTGCTGTGACGTGGCATGGAGCAAAAGATGGTGCTAGCTCAGCGACCATGACTAGGAACTCTGGATTGGTGGCTATGACGTGGAACTCTGGCTCGGCGGCGGCCATGTCGTGGACCTCTGGCTCGGTGGCGGCCATGTCGTGGACCTCTGGCTCGGCATCCACCTCCCCCACAGTGAACGTGGAACCAATGATCTGCAGGGCGAGGTCGATATACTGAGCGAGGGTAAGGGTACTCTTACCGCCTGGCATCAGAATGGAGATTGGCTCACTCAGTCCAAACCGGAAACAGTCTTTGAGTGCAACCTCATTAAAGTCCACCTGGATGGCCAGATCGCAAAAGTCCTCCACATAGTCCTCCAGGGGATGATTCCCCTGACGTAGGCGCAGAAGCCGAACTGCTGGGTTCATGGTTCGGTCAAGTATTCTGTAACGTGGTGCTGCTGGCACTGGCAATGACGAAGACATGAAGATGAAGAACCCAAGTGCAGTTTATTTACAAACGTGATAACCAGTAACCCTAACTACAAACGTGAAACATAAAACATAAACATTGACTTGATTATAACATGACTTGACTATAACATGACTTGACTTGACTATAAACAGGACTTGACTATGCACATACACATTCATATTCAATACTTGACAACTAGACAATGCAAACATGAGGGCTTAAATACAAGACATGGGAGAACATAAACCAATGAACAAACAGAACTCATAACAAGCTAATTAAACAATAAACCAATGAAAACATGACACATGAAAATGGAGGGAAAACAGAAATCACATGACAAGGGAAACAGGAACTAAACATTTCAAAATAAAAGACATGAATCAACAAAATACACATGACAGACGTGAAGGTCTTAAGCTTAAGGCCTATTTACAACAAGACTGATTTTTCTGTGCGAATGTTCATTCCAAACAAGCTTTTGAATAGGAACAATGGATTCCCATGGTACTATTCACACGGGGTCCTACAAATCATCTGCAGACCGAATGTTATTTTTACGAAAAACAGTCCATTTTTTTTTTTTTTTTTTTTTTAATCTACGGGCTGTGATGAAAACTGACTGACCAGAGCTTTTTGTCATTTTCCAGAGTCGCTGCTGCTGCACAATCCAGCGCGTTGGTGGCGCCAATCAACTGGCAAACACTGGTGCTGTTCTATTTTACTCATCTCACGCACAAAAAAATTAAATTCAATGCAAATATGCAGTAAATAAATAATATAGAAGCTTTAAACACATTCTTTCTTTTTTAGAATATTTATATAATGTGCTGATAGCTCATATTATATAATATACCTGGTGTTTTGTCTTAATGTGCATTATTTAATATTGTAGCTTTTGTGTTAACAAAAGAGAACGGAGGCAGAGATCTAAACCAAAGGCTCTCGGCCTGTCTTTATTTCTCTTACAACTCTACAACAACATTATAGCGCAGCCAGATGACGTCACATCTTGCTCCGTCATAAAAACTTAAAGGGGCATGAACTGGTATTTGTATGATTGTCAGAGGTGGGTAAATTATGTATGTACCCCTAATCAACACTGGTAAAATTAACTTTTTAGGAGCACAAATTATCCCCCCTAAACTTGTGCATCACCTGTATACTGTCTCTGCTTGGGCCCTAAGAGCAGTCTGTGCAGCTTCCTTAGGCACAGTGGCTGCCGGACGACCTCTTTTGGGTGCCAGGGCAGGGACCATGGGTTGATCCACAGTCTAATGAGCAGGTTTAAGGCAGTCAACTGTAATATGTTCAGGGCGACCCCTGATGTCAACCAGGAATGCTTTGTCCCCTGATTCCAAGACCTTGAAGGAGCCATCATATGGTTGCTTCAAGGGATTGCGATGCACATCATTCTGAATGAAGACAAACTCGGCCGTGGAGAGTTCTTTGGGAATCCAAACTGATGGTATTCCATACTGGGTGTTAGGAACTGGTTTGAAGGCATTGGCCTTGACTAGCAGGGCTGGGCAATAGAAAGACGATGTCCAGGGAGTTGTAGTATCTGGAATGAAGTCTCCCGGAACACAGAGAGAATGGCCAAATATAAGCTCAGCAGAGAAAGACGGCAAATCCTCCTTAGGTGCCATCTGCAAGCCGAACAAGACCTATGGGAGATGCTCAACCCAATTGTTATCCTTCAGACAAGCCCTAAGAGCCACTTTCAGTGAGCGGTGAAAGCACTCACAAAGACCATTAGCCTGTGGGTGGAATGCTGTGGTGTGGTGCAGTCGCACTCTCAGTCCCTGAGCCACCTCAGTCCACAGCTCAGAGGTAAACTGGGGACCGCAGTCTGATGATAAGTCAGAGGGCATGCCACAGCAGGCAACCCAGTTGTCAATGAAAGCCTGTGCTACATCTGCCATTGTCGTTGAGGACAGAGGTACTGCCTACGGCTACCGGGTGCTCCTGTCCACGATGGTCAACAGGTGAGTAAACCCACGAGAGGGTCATCTTTTTATGCCATGCTACACAAATTTAGCAGAAACCAGCTTTTGCGAAGCTTTGCGACCTGGGTGTGACCAACCATAGACTGAGTCAAACACTTCCCATCTCCAATGCATGGGCACTACCGGGTGCGGATGGCCCCTAGAGACATCACACATCAACATAGCTTTAGCTCCCTCAAAACTAATGTCATCTATTTGCAGGCCTGTGATAGCTGTTCTGTAGGACTGTACCTTGGAATCAGATTCCTGGTTGGTTGCCATGCAGGCAAAATCAATCCCCAGGTGCACTGACTCTATGGTGTCCCTAGAAAGACAGTCCACAACCACATTGCCCTTTTCTTCTATGTGTCTGATATCGGTTGTAAACTCCAAAATGAAAACGAGATGCTGCAGTTGTTGGGCAAACCAAGGTTCCATAGCTTTTGACACGCCGTAGATCAGGGGTTTATGATCCACAAACGCTGTAAAAGCACGGCCCTCCAAGATGAAGCGGAAGTGTCTCACATCCAGATACAGTGCGAGCAGCTCTGGGTCAAAGGCGCTATAATTATTGTTAGGACAGAGCTGCCGACTGAAGAAAGCAAGGGGGTGCCAGGCCCCATCGACAAGCTGCTCGTGAACCACCCCCACTGCATAGTCTTAGGGATCCATGGTAATGGCTATAGGTGCCTTCGGGACAGGATGTGATAACAAGGTTGCTTCCGCCAAGGCTTGTTAAGCAACCTCAAACACCCTATGAATTAATGAATGTTATATTTATATAGCACTTTTCTGACACTACATTTAAAGAGCTTTACACAGTGAACAGGGGACTCTCCTCAACCACCACCCTTGTGCAGCATCCACCTGGATGATGCAACGACAGCCATAGTGCACCAGTACGCTCAACACACACCAGCTATTGGTGGAGAGGAGAGAGTGGAGTGATAGAGTCAATTCATGTATGGGGATTATTAGGAGGCCATGGTTGATAAGGGCCAATGGGGAGCATTTGGCCAGAACACCAGGGTTACACCCCTACTCTTTTCAAGAAGTGTCCTAGAATTTTTAATGACTACAGAGAGTCAGGACCTCGGTTTAACATTTCATTCGAAGGACAGTGCCTTTTTTTACAGTATAGTGTATACTGGGGCATTAGTACCCACACAGACTGCAGGGTGAGCACCCCCTGCTGGCCTCCCTAATGCCTCTTCTGGCAGCAACCTTAGTTTTCCCCAGGAGGTCTCCCATCCAGGTACTGACCAGGCTCAAACCTCCTTAGCCTCAGTGGGCAACCGGTCTTGAGCTACAGAGTGATATGGCTGCTGATAATGGCACCATGCCCTAGTCATCTCCTCTGACCAGGTGATCTGTGTATTCGCTGATTTGCCCTTCAAAGCTCTGTGTAAGGGGTGCATAACTGCAGCTGCCCGCAGTATGAAATAGTGATAAAAATTCAAATTCAAAAGTCTTTGGTTGTGCAGGGAGTGGGGAACTCACCTCCACCTTATTGGGTAACGGTACTGCACCCTAACTCAGGGCCCAGAAAGTCTATGGCAGACAACCCGAATTGGCACTTCACAGGATTAATAATAACGCCATGTTGACTGAGGTGCACAAACAGTGATCTTAAATGGTCTAAGTGCTGTTCTTTGGAAGCGCTAGCAACCAGGATGTCATCCAGGCATATGAATAGGATATTCAAGCCTCTCAGGACCAGGTCCATCATACGCTGGAAGATTTGCGCTGCGTTTTTAAGGCCGAACGGCATCCCACAAGAATTCAAACAGGCCAAATGGTGTTATTACAGCAGTCTTAGGGACATACTTTGGGTTGACAGACACCTGATGGTATCCATGGACCAGGTCCACTTTTGAGAAAACTGTTTTCCCGGCTAAACGAGCAGAATAATCCTGTATGTGTGGCACTTGATACCGGTCCAGCATGGTGACATTGTTGAGTCGACGATAATCTCCACAGTCAAAAGCCACCAGTGAAGAGGGTAAGCCATGGGTTGTTGGAGCAGCACACTATGCCCAGTTTTTCAATGTTGGTGAATTTGGCTTTAGCCACCATGAGCTTTGCTGCATCCAGTCTGCGGGCCCGAGCATGTACCGGTGGCCCAGATGTGGAGATGTAATGCACCACTCCATGACTGGCCACAGCTGTGGAGAAATTGGGCCTAGTGAGATTAACAAACTCCCCCAAAATTCGGGCAAACTCACATTCTCCTGTCAGCACATTGGACAGTGTGATTGTCAGGAATTTGCTTCCCACACAGGGTAGGGAGTTGAAATGCTCAGCATCCAGAAGTCTACATTTCCTAACCTCCACTAGTAGTACATTGTTGCAAAGGAAGTCTGCTCTGAGAAGGGCCCTATTCACATCCGCTAGTACAAACTCCCATGAAATATATCACCCATTGAAACACAGTGGCACCAGGTGTTTTCCATAGGTAAGTATACTGCCTTTATTAACAGCCTCAAGTGAAGGCCCGATCTCACCGAATTGTTTGTCCAACAGCAATGCAGGTGAAACGCTGACCTGAGCGTCAGTATCACAAAGAAAATGATGGCCAAATAAAGTGTCTTTGATGAACAGCAGATGTGCATACTGCTAGTTGCCACAATGCTAATAAACTGTGTACCGTCCACTCCGCTGAAACTACACGGTGGCATAATTTCTTGGCTTCAGCCCCAAAGCATGCGTGATAGAAACACAGTCCTTGCACATTTAACCGCTGTGCCGCTGGCTGTGAGGTTGCACCGTAGATTTTGTCACAAATGAAATTGGCACAGCCGCAACACCATTTCCCGTGTACGTCTGGGATTCTGCTTGATATTTGTCTGCCAGATGTGCTAATTCCCTGTAGTCTCTGATAGAAGTATTTGCCAAGGTGGTGCGGACATGTTCGGGCAATTGTTGCAAAAAGAGCTCTTTGAAAAGGAAACATGGCTTGTGCTCACCCAGTACCGCTACCATGTGGTCCATTAGCTCGGACAGAAGCATGCTGCCGAGACCAGGCAGTGAAAGAAAAATCTTTAATAAATATGCTTTCAATGTGGCGTATTTATCTCTGGCTGGAGGAGCTTCCAAAATGTTGACTGCTTGTGCTGCCATGGAGCTGCTGAGGGCTGCAACAATATAATAATATTTTGTTTCATTGGCAGTAATGTCCCGCATGGTGAACTGGGCCTCTGCCTGGGCGAACCAGACAATTTGTCGACATAGTGAGCGAATAATATCCACTTGCATCGGGGTCACCAATGTAGCTTTTGTGCTAACAAAAGAGAATGGAGGCAGAGATCTGAACCAAAGGATCTCGGCCTGTCTTTACTTCTCTTACAACTCTAAAATAACATAGCGCAGCCGGATGACTTCACGTCTTGTGCCAGCATCAAAACCTAAAGGGGCATGAACTAGTAAATGTATGTGTGTCAGAGGTGGGTGAATTATGTATGCCCCCCTACAATATGTATATTAGTGTGCCTGTTCTATTTTCCAGGCATTAAAAATAGCAGTGAAGTTCAACAAGTAGTTTGGATTAAGCTCGTAGTAAAATATGACACAAAAAAGACTCTTTACATGCAAAACTTTACTACGAGTGTAGACAAACACTTTTACTTCTTGATTATAAATCCCAATACTTTTAATGTACAGCTACTCTACCATGCTCTAGTCATCCTTAACCAGTTCTAGTCCAACAGTACCAAGAGGACTGATGATGATGCTGCTGCTACTGCAGTGAATCATAGGGTAGAGTCTGATCACGTCAATCACTGAAGTTCGTATTTTCATTGGCTGGTCTGAGATTAGGGGTGGGATCAGATGGAGGGCTAAAATCATTCCACTCACACTTGCACCAAACAAACCGACTTGTGTGCTAGATAACGCTATCGATTTCTGATCAACTGGTTGATCCGCGATTTATATCAACTAAGCGTGATCAATGTGATGAAGAAGGCGATGATGAAGATGAGGTGGTTTAAACTCCGCCCATAAGCCTCCATTTAAACATCAGCTCAACCATCAAGCAAAACATCTCGGGTTTATCGCTGATTCTTTGGTAAGAGCATCGTACATATGAAAGCGACACATATCACTAAAAAATGTACATCATAAACTCGGTGGAATAATATATTAAATATATTCATAGTAGAAATAACATTCAATATAGACATGCCTTCAGGATGCGGATTCAACAGTCATGGCTATGATTTAACAGTTTAATATCGCTGCATCATTCGATAAAGTAGTATTATAACGCTCTGTAGACGCGTTTAATGTGTGAACGCTGCAACGGTTGTGATTTTAAGTCGTATTATATTAACGTCTAACAGTGATATATGAATGCTATTGAGTACCGTTGTGTGTTTATGTAATTATGATTTATGACATATTCATATTGCGATTTTTACACGTTAACAATCATTAGACTGTAGCTAATTTCAGTTTCATGATCTCTGTTTAGATGAGCGTTTCATCATTTCACGATCTATTCACGATAGAATTGTTCTGTTCCAATTCATTGAGTTTGTTTAAAATTACGATTTGTTTAAAGTCATTTGCCAAAATATTTTGGTTGATATGAGCTTATTTGCATGTTTTCACGGTAAGCCTTTTATTATCTTGAAAGAATATGTTTTAATCTACTATTACTATGATGACACCATCCAAACCCTTTTGGACAGTGGCAGTAGAGTTATGGACAGATACTTTAAAAGCTAAAAACATCAGAAAAGCTTAATGGTGGTTTAGATGACTTATGCTGATAATAATAACAACAGCTGACTTAAACATTGATGTCCATGCACACTGCAAGAGTGATTGTTTTGACACGTTAATTATGATGTTATTTTAATGATTATAGCTGGGTTTCCATCCACATATTTGTGGAATATGCAATATGCAAATAATCTGTCCAAATTGTGCATAAAAACGTATACACTTGCTTGTTTGTTTGTAAAAGGACATGCACATAAACTACAATGGAAACACATTTACAGAATAAATTCCTGTAAAAAATAAATTCCCTTATCAATAAAGTCATGTTACTTTGCTTCAAGTCACGTGACTGAATAATCCGTTCACAAGTGGACTAACTAGCGGATTCATGTCTCATCTCATAGTATCTTAAATGTTGATCTGGTCATTCTGATGTCAGTGTCATGAAGAATTAGATCCCCACCTTACCTGCACCTCTAGGACCCTGAAGTGATTTCATTGGCTGAAAGAAGTAGTTTTGGGTGTTCTGTTCGGTAACTGATAATAAATTCTACAATATCGCATGAAGATTTATGTTGTCTTTATCATGAAATGCATCAATTAATGTTGTGTAAGCTACACATCACATGATATAGCCAACATAACAAATGGTCAAAGTAAATGTGTCTCTTTGTGTTTTCAGTTACCATGCTAACGTCTCTCTTTGTGTTTAAAATTCCATCATGTATTCCCTAAGGTTCAATTATTGGATTAAGCAAGCTTATGATGCGCAAGTACATGTAATTATATCAAAATGTTTAACTTAATGCGGTTTTACATGATATACGGTAACCGCGGTTCCACTACTCATTTTCAATGAGAGAGAGGCAACAGGAGGCAGAATGGAGGCGGTACTGGAAGCAGCACTGCTTTGCAAGCTCATTCATTACAATTCTGCCGCTTTGTTGTGCACGAATGTTTGCGGCACACACCTCTCAAGATAAAAATATTTTATTTCTCTGCGGCTACTGCTTGTCACTGACCAATCAAAGATGATTTAGCGTATACAAAAACAACATGAAAAAATGTACTCTTTATTGTTGAATGTCCAGAGCTATATAAACAATCTTTGAACATTTATAAAGACATAAATAGGAAAACAGCCTCATAGGAAGCTGTGAGTGGATGACAAGCCTTGCAAAAAATCTTAACTTGCTGCAAATTTGCAGCAAATCTGCCGCTTGTTATTTTCACATGCAGATGAGTTTTTGATTCGCCGCAAAGGTTTGCCAGAGGTTTGCAGCTCTTCAACGACAGTGGTGAACCTCTGGCAAACCTTTGGCAACAATGGACAATTTGCCACAAGTTTGCTGAAAAGCTCATTTGCATGTGAAAATTATCAGTGGTGAATTTGCGGCAAGTTTGCAGCAAATATGCCATGAACTCTTGATTTTCGTAAGGGACGTCGGTGAACAAGGTGAAAATAGACTATAGAAACATGTAGCCTATAGCTTATGTGGAAGACAGACATCGTCATCTTTGCGTTCGTACTATGGACCACCTACTTTAACTTTAGATAACGGAAAATACCATTTATTACCCAAATGGTAGAGTGGTAGAGTGTTTGGTGGATTTTGAATGTTCATTTGTAGCCCTCTCATTTTAATGACTGATGTGATGTTATTTATACTATACCAATAGGCTAATAAAAAGATAAAGTACATGCAGTCTATTTCTATAGTCAATTTAGAAAATCCAGTACTTAAGATCAAATGTGGAGACGCATGGCAAAATGCCATCATTACATATATTTACATTATTTAGCTATTATTCATTAATATTGTAATATTCATTTAGCTCAACTGGTAGAGTATGGCGCTAGCAAAGCCAAGATAACACACAAACTGATAAAATATATACCTCGAATGTGCTGTAAGTCACGTTGGATGAAAGTGTCTGCCAAATGCAAATATGTAAATATTACATTAATCTTGACAAAATGGCTTATTACAATATTTATAGAAATAATACATTTTATGAAGAAATAAGTGGAATTTTATTTTGTTTTATGTGCTATCATTTACATGCAACACGCAATACAACATTTTATTGCCTCAGAGACACAGTATCTGAGTATGTGAAGGTGACGCAGTAGGAGGCATCATTGAACTTCCACATGCACCTTTCGCACCGCCTTTCATGTGTCATAGTCAATACACAGTCAATGTAGTTATCATAAATATGCATGATTGAGCTACATTTATTTTGGATTGCCCAAAGTATAAAAACTGTGTTGTTTTTTCATTGTCCTTTTTTTTTTTTTTTTACCCAGACACAGTATTGTCTCAATGAATGCATGCAGTCTTAATTTGTCAAGTCTGTTTGAAGTCTCAGTTTTGCTTAAGCCATGCACACACTATACGATTTGCAGTCGGTACCCTTCGCACACTTAACGACTCTGTCTTTTGTTTTTAGTCGTGGTGGTGCGCTACACGACTGGGTGTATCAACTACACCAGTGTTTCCCAACATTTTTAATGCTACGGCACACTTTTTACGACTAAAAAATTCTACGGCACACCACTATCCCACATAGGCTAACCATCGTAAATATTTTTCCTTTTCAAGAACTTGTCCATGTTTTCTGTCCGTCTTAGTAGTGTGTTTACTAGTAATGTTTGAAATTCGGCTATGCAAAAAAACAAAAAAAACAACAAAAAAAGTCACATAGGTAGGCTATGCTGTGTGAGGTCACAGGTGGCAAGAGCGCTAAATTGGTAATGAAAAAACATCAAATTTGCTTCTTTTCTAATTTGTAGATTTGTTCTTGCAATGCCACAACAAATTACAGGGATGCAAACTCATGAGGGGCGAAAAAGGTAAGACAATCACTGGTCCACGAAAAAATTTTCTGGGGATTTTTTTTTTTTAAAGAATAAGCTAAAAGCACCAATTCCAGCTATTTTAGTGATTGAAGTTTATTCAAGTTTACAATTGTGCAGAATTAGCTGCAAAATAAAGAGTATTTTGGTGAGGCTTGCTTCTGTTTCACAAATTTGTTAAATTTTATTAACTGATTAGTTCAGTGACCCATTCTCGAAATGTCACTAGGTGGCAACAAATGAGCGTCTTATATGCAATGAGTGAGTCAGTGAATCATTTTGAGTCGTTCATGACCGAAATCTACCAAGAGACTTTATAGTGTTTAAGCATTAAAAGAACAAAGCAGATCTATAGTCTTCCTTCAGTCTGAGCATTATTTTTCATCCAAAAAGACAACAATAATAGTCTAATAATAGTTTGTTTCAATAACGTCCTTACCTTCTCCTTTATTAAAACTTGCATGGCTACAAATCTACTGACTTCAGTTCAGTATAAGAATTATAAACACAAAGCAGATCTATGGTATCATATTCCTACAGTAGCCTATTTAAACTGCTGAGCATGGCTTTTATCAGAAAAGACCACAATAATAGACAAATCAAAATTATTTTGAGTTTCAATAATGTTCTTTCATCATTGTAAAGCGCATTTCACATGAGTTGAGTTGAGGTGTCAACGCTCCGTTCAACGCCAGCGTCAAGTGCCGCATTGCCCTCCACATGACAAGAGTTGCAGAAAGCGTCACAGAGGGGCGATTTTACGAGTTTGCCTCGTAAAATAGCGGGAGGTGTGCACAGTAAACATTGAAAACATGTATTTGGAAGAGAGAAAAAAAGCTTGCAGTTGCTTTGATAGCAGAAAGTAATAAAAGGACTCGTTTATGTTTAGGTCTAAGCGTTTTCTTGGTGAATTTAAATTAGTTCAATAACTGGAGTCTCCGATATTCGTAAACAATAAGGTAATATTTAATTAAAAGAAATTATGAGATGTTCAGTGTCTCTTCACAATTTTGGACAATTTTTAAATATTTCTTGTTGCTTAGTACACTCAAAGACATTATTGGTGAAGCAAAAACGTGTGTGTGAAAAACACTTTGGTGTAAAGTGGCGTCACTTCATAGACTTCAATGTATTCTGCAGCGCTGACACGAGTCATGTGAAAGACCCTTAACGCGTATAAATATCAGTCACAATCACAAAGGTCACCGATTATGGTTTCAAAATGGTGAATTTCTCCGAAAGATGAGGAGTTTGGATCCCTGAAATATATATTTTTTTCATGCATTTATTTATTTTGTGGAATTTGATAATTTTTCACGGCACAATGGTTGGGAAACACTGAACTACATGACTATTTGTCCCCGCAGAAGCCCTGTTTTTACACCGGATATTGAAGATGTGTTTTGGCTGATCTGATCACAAGTAGGTCTTGTATCTTTTGACCACTTGTGTTCATATTTTGAGAGGAAAGACTCTAATTTCATGATGGCATACATCGTCAGTTTATTAATGCATGTTAATAAAGCGCAAAAAGTAGAAAAAGGCGTTTAAACCAGCGCACCGTTTCTCTTCATTATACTTACATTTAATATGAGCACATGATTAAACATGACGTTTAGAATAGAATTTTAAGTTATTTTAGTGGAACAACTGATGTGTGTGCTTCTCATCTGTATCACTGTATGTTGATATCAGGCATACTGAAGAAGATCTGTGAAGTTGTTGCATATATATTCACTTTTTTTTTCTCAATCGGACGGTTATTTCCTTTAAATCCTCACGTAACTGGCAGCTGATCAAACGAATCGCCCAAAACGCATCTTTAAAGATATAATCCCAAAATTCATTCACAAACTCGCACATAGCAACAGGAAAGTTTATTTGTGAAAACATGTCAAAAGACACATTAAATAAGGGCTTGCGCCAGATGGCCATAATGTATGCGTGCAATCATCATTTGTAGTCCGTTTGTGATGAAAGCACTGAATCCAGCCAAAACTTCAGTATTATCGTCAGATGTTTATGGCAGATGTCACTGCTTTCAGCTCACAGTGATTGGCTACTGCCCAGCATTCTTTGATCCTTATTTGCATAAAGTCTATCATTTCTCAGCTTTTTGACTCTTGTGTTCTATTAAAGTGACCAAAGAGCTTCTTTTACTGAAGAACTGGCAAGACGTCAAGCTGATCTCAATGTTTTCATCTGCAATCGCACTCTGTTGCATATCATCACAAACGCTGATTGTAATCCATAGTGATTCTGTCACCAAGCGTTTTATTTCTTCTGTGTTTTTTCCTACAAAAGTGACTAATGAAATCAGAAAGTGGTTGCACAACAGTCAGTTTTTATTGAACGTAATTTCTTTACTCACTGAAAGCTGCATATGGACAAACACATTCTATGGCAAGCTTTGTGGGGATCAATACAAAATCACACTCTTTCATAAGGTATTTTACTCCATGAATCGTTTCCTAAATCACTCTTTAACAATTGTTTAAGCTCATGCGGTACTCCTGTTGTTAATTCGGTGAGCTCCATGAGACAGAGAATCAGAGAGAGAGAGTTTCGGTGAGTTGGAATGTGTCACCCCTCCACCATTTTGTATCGACAAGTGTGTCATATCTCCAAGTGAAGAGAACGAGATCTCAGCAAAACAGTCTGCATTTGTGACACCCTAGGCCAAAATCGAGTTGTTTTGAATCTGCTTGTGTGGTGCTGGCTTTACGTGTCCATTGGCATGTGGTGAACAAAGCTGAGCAAGCGTTTTCAATTCATTCCTAAGGGAGCTGAGTGTATCGTGTAAAACCGCCCTTTTTTGTTATTAACATTTTTTTATTGATTCCAACACAGACAAGAATAATTATGCATTCGGAATCAGCTTATAACTTATATTAGTGCACAAATACAAAATAACATCATACCCACATATGAACAGACACACAAATAGAAATACATAAATACATTAAAAAAAAAGACAAAGTTCAACAGACAAAAAAAAAAAAAAAAAAAAGACACACCAATAAAAAAATTTTCTCCCTCCACTGCCCCTCATTAGGACCATTCCAATTGAGACAAATAACTGCCCCACTTTTTGCCATAAATTGCCAGGTTCCCCAGCCATCTGGAAGTCATCTCCTCAAAAGCTGCCAATCACTCACGAAATGAGGGCGCATCAGATGATTTCCATCCCCAAAGGATTAGCTGTCTGCCAATCATCACCCTGGTTAGGACCCAGCATTTATGTATTTATCTCCTATATTCAGGACCCCCCCTCCCCCCATCACACAAAATTACACAGTCTGGGGCAAAATGAAAATTCAGTGTCCCACACAGTGTCTCACACACAAGCGCTGGACTCTCAACCAAAATTCCTGAATCTTAACACAACCCCAAAAAAGCATGGGTTGTGTCCCCGTCTTCTGACTGGCATCGCCAGCAGGTGAGTGAGTCTTTAAGACCAAGCCTATATAATCTAGAGGGGGTCCAATAAAATCGATGCAAAATCTTAAATTGCATCAGACGCACCCTTGCATCTCTAGATGTAGAGTTGACATTTTTTTAGAATCCTAGCCCACACTCCCTCCTCCAATACCAAGTTTAAATCTTTCTCCCATAATCTCTTGAGAGAAGTTGAAGCCCCATCCCCCAGATTCTGAATTAACAGGGAATAATACACTGATGCCTCATGACCTTTTCCAAAAGCAGTAATCACCACTTCCAGAGTATCTGCCTCTTTAGGGGGGTGTATGCTACCCCCAAAAATAGTACAGAGCAGGAGGGCCAGCTGTAAATACCTAAAGAACTGAGATCTGGGAATCCTAAAATGTTGAACCATATATTAAAAAGATCTCAACACTCCACTCTCATATAGGTCACCGAGCATATTAACCTCCCTCACAATCCACTCTGACCAGCAGAAAGGGGACTTATTAGTACATAATTTTGGGTTCATCCAAATGCTCCAGGCAACATTTAAACAAATGTCCGAATTAAACACTCTGGTCACTTTTGTCCATACCGAGTGCAAATGCGAGATAACGGGGTGTAACTTCTCTGGTTTAATAGAAAGGCTTTGCAATGGCAAAATAGGGGCAAGAATTTCCTGTTGAATACAGAACTAGGGAGGGGCTCTCTCAGGTGGAAGTGATCAATGAGACAAATGTCTGAGACCGAATGCATAATAATAAAACAAAATCTTGGGTAGGCCTACCCCACCTTTGTCAGTCGGCCTATGTAATTTATTGAAATGTAATCTGGGACGCTTACCATTCCAAATGAAGGACTTCGCTATGCTATCAAATTGCTTGAAATAAGAGAGGGGGACATCTATAGGGAGAGATTGTAGCAGGTAGTTGAATTTTGGAATTCAATTCATTTTAATAACGTTAACCAATCATAGGTAAATGTAATGAAGCCCACCTGCCCACATCGCTCGAAAACCTTTTTATTAAGGGGTCAAAATTAACTAACTAAATCACACAAATTTGCTGGGAATAAAATGCTCAAAAATGTAATGCCCTGTTTGGGCCACTGGTAGGCGCCTGGCTGAAAAGCCGTTACTGGGCAGTACGTTGTCAGAGCCAAAGTTTAGGATTTAGACCAATTGACTCTGTATCCTGAGAACTTAGAAAAGGAATTAATAATTCTGTGGAGGTGGGTTCACGTGACACGATGCGAGAAGCAGACGTGTGAGACACTAGCTCTGCGAACTTTGCTAGTTTTTTAATTATTTTCATGTTATAATCCAGTGAGATTCGATATACCCAGTTACATACTTGCTCTTTGAGGTAAACATGGCAAAGAAGTCAAAATCCTCAGACTCTGGAGACATTAAAAGACACTTACATGTTCAAGCTGAGGCCTCTGACGGCCCTGTGAGCCGGGGACTCGATTTGGACGGCACGTCGAGAGAAGAAATCCAGTGTCAACTGTCCAACGTCTCGGTAATGCTGATGAAGGTTGTTGCTGACTTGGAGGATCTCGCTGTAATACGTCGATCGATTACGGCGATGGAATACAAAATTCTCTGAGTTGTTTACAAGAGTGACAGAAGTTGAAAGACGGATCGATTATCTTGAGTCATCGGAAAGGGAATTATCTGCTAATCTGTCCGCGTCCAAAACAGATTTGGAATTAATTTCGGAAAAACTGGAATATTTCGAAAATATGAGCCGAAGGAATAACATACGAATTGTTGGAATTCCTGAGCATGAAGAGGGCAGAGATATGGTGAAATTCCTGGACGAGCTCTTCCCGAGTCTGCTCGACATAACAGGCTATAAACTGGAAATCGAGCGAGCTCACAGAGTCCTGGCTCGCGGATCTGCTGAGGGAGACAGGCTCCGATCGATTCTGGCCAAATTTCTGAAATCATTCGATAAAGATCTCATGTTGCACCAGGCGAGGAGCAAAAGGAAGCTTTCTTGGAAGAACCATAATATTTTCTTGTTCCCGGACTTTGCGAATTTGACGAGAGAAACGCGATCGGTTCAGGGAATGCAAGAAACTCTTACACCAACAGAAGATCGCTTTTGCACTGATGTTCCCGGCCAAACTGACAATAGAAATGAAGAATAGTCGCAAAGTATTTACATGTCCAAAACAGGCACTCTCCTTCATAAATACATTGGAGTAAGCCATTTGATGTTTCTTATAATAGTGGACTGCCTCGTTGTTGAGGAACTCTATTATCTGAGAAAGCTGGGTGCCATTTTTGTTTCTTTTTGCATTGGCTCCGCCTAGCGGCTGGAGTTTGTTTTATGGCATGACTCCTAGAAACTTTTGCATTGATGGAAGATCTTTCTTACACTGAAGTTCCCGGCCAGATCGAGAATGGACACTATGGATGACCGCAAAATATCTACATGCTCACATAAAGGATGTCTTTTATAAAGTTGAAGGGCTGAGTAAGTTATGGTGTATTTTTTTTTTTTTTTTTTTTTTTGCACGGCCTCCGAGTTAGTTTGGCTCTTGATCATCTGAGGAACCGGGATGCCGGTTTTGTTTTTCATGCTGGCTCTGCCTAGCGGCTGGAGTTTGTTTTGTGTAATTTCACTACTTCGGGACAGTTGTGGATAAATCTGTTCGTTCTTTGTGCTTATGCCTCCTGTTGGCTGGAGTTTGTTTTTGTGGAGTATTTTTAAGGGACAGTAGAATGATTATGTCATCTGCTGCACTCATAACAGCCAGCTCACTGAACAATTGTTTGTCTGTCCGAGGAAACTGAACAGCTTTATATCAGCTGGAGTTTGTTTTGTGGAGGAACACACCTTTGAGACAGTTCTGTGAATGAATCTACATGTTTTTTCTGTTATTCTGCCTGTTGGCTGGGGTCTGTTTTACAAAGTATTTTCTGTTATGTAATTTTGCCTCACAAAATTTGTGCAGAAACACCGGACTTGAATAATCCAATGGCAAAGTTGTCGAGGGGGTTCTCGTAGGCATACATGGACTCTTTGAGTTTTGAGGGATTGATGCCAGTTTGCGCTTTCGTGCACGGGGTTAATGCGTATGTGTTTATTTTTTCTGTTTGTTTTGTTTGGGGGGAAGTTTGGGGTTTGATTGCTGCATTTATGGGGAATGTGGTCTGTGTAATCTTGTTTTTGACACACAATTTATTTATTTTTTATTATATCAATATGTCAAATGTTAATATGAATAAGTTGTCTCTCTCCACATGGAATGTGAATGGGTTGGGGCACCCCATAAAAAGAAGGAAGGTTATTTCTTTTCTTAAACATAAGAAATATGATATTGTGTTTCTTCAAGAAACACATCTTTCCCCGCAGGAAGCTGAAAAATGTGTTAAGATATGGGGTGGACATGTTTTCTTTAGTGCTGGTTCAAGTAAGAGCAGGGCAGTCATTACATTGATAAATAAGCATCTACAATTCAAATGTCTCAAACAGATTAAAGATAAATTAGGGAGAGTCATTATTGTTTTAGCTGAAATTCAAGGGCAAAGGTTGATTTTGGCTAATATTTATGCACCTAACGCTGATGATCAGGGCTTTTTTATAGATCTTGAAGGGATGCTGCAAGCCGCTGGCACCCCTCATGATATAATATTGGGAGGAGACTTTAATCTTTTGATGGACTCAGTTGGACCTTGATCACAGTGAAGCAAAAGTGAGTAAACCTCCTAGAGCAACATTGACGCTTCACAGGATGTGTAAAAATCTTGGTCTTACAGATATTTGGAGACTTTTGAACCCATCTGGTGGGGACTATACATTTTTTTCATCAGTCCATGAGATTTATTCTAGAATAGATTATTTTTTTATATCCAAATCCCTCATTTCATCTGTTGTGGATTGCTCAATTGGAAATATCTTAGTCTCAGATCATGCCCTGGTGAGTTTAGAGGTGTTGCCATATACAGAGAAAAATAAATCATATAGTTGGCGGCTTAATGTGTCCCTTTTGCAAAATCCTGATTTCCAACAAATGTTAAAGACTGAAATCAGTGTTTATATGGAGACCAATTGGTCCTCAGTATCCTCTGAAGGGCGTGGCTTGGGAGGCACTTAAGGCAGTTCTTAGGGGTCGGATCATACAGTATGCCTCAATCATCAAAAAATCCAAAGCACAAGAACTTGGCCGAGGCAGAGCTGAAGCGTCGTATGTCATTTGATGGCCTCAGAGAATTGACCAGATTGAAATATAGATATAATACTATTTTGTCACGGAAAGTGGAGTTTTGGTTATTCAGGGCAAGACAGTCATACTTTGAGTCAGGGGACAAAGCAGGAAAACTTTTGGCTAGATATATAAAACAGAGAGAGTCTTTTTCTACCATTCCCTCAGTGAAATCTGCTGGTGGTGAAATATTTACCTCGGCCATTGATATTAATAATGCTTTTAAAGAATTCTACATTGATCTCTATAGTTCTACATCTTCTTCTATTGATGAAGATGTTAGAAACTTTGTGGAACCATTAGAACTCCCTAAATTGACGACTGAGCAAAAAAACACTCTTGATTCTGAGATAACCTTGGAGGAGCTTGATGGGATAATTAAGTCCCTACCTACAGGCAAGGCTCTGGGGCCTGACGGCTTTGCTGCCGTGTTTTTCAAATCATATGCTACAGAACTGGCTCCACTTTTGTTAGAAGTTTATACTGAATCATTAAAGAATGGAAAGCTTCCGCCAACCATGACACAAGCCCGGATCAGTCTGATTCTTAAAAAAGACAAAGATCCAAGCGAGTGTAAAAGTTACCGTCCATTTTCCCTGATCCAGCTAGATGTAAAAATTTTATCAAAAATTCTGGCTAACCGATTAAGTAAGGTTATGACATCTCTTATACATATAGATCAGGTGGGCTTTATTCGGGGCCGTAGCTCTTCTGATAACATTAGGCGTTTCATCAATATCATGTGGTTAGTAGCTAATGATCAATCTCCGGTCGCTGCCATCTCACTTGATGCCGAAAAGGCATTTGATATGGTAGAATGGGATTCTTTTTAAGATTTTGGAAATATATGGGTTCGGGAGTACATTTATTGGTTGGATTAAGTTACTTTATAGACACCCTGTAGCAGCGGTGCAAACAATCGGGTTAATTTCAGATTATTGTACTCTGGATAGGGGCACTCGGCCCCATTATTGTTCTGTCTTGCCCTGGAACCATTAGCAGCCGTGATAAGAAAGGAGGATGATTTTCCAGGGGTGATTGTGGGAGGTGTGGCGCATAAGCTTCTGCTTTACGCAGATGATGTTTTATTATTCGTCTCCGACCCCACTAGATCTATGCCTTGCCTCCATAGAATTATTAATTCCTTTTCCAAGTTCCCAGGATATAAAGTCAACTGGTCTTTGACAGCATACTGTCCAGTAACAGCCTTCCAGCCGGGTGCCTTCCAGTGGCCCAAACGGCATTAAGTATTTGGGAATTTTATTCCCAGCAAATTTGTCTGATTTAGTCAGAGTTAATTTTGATCCCTTAATAAAAAGTTTTTCGAATGATGTGGACAGGTGGGCTTCATTACACTTGTCGATGATTGGGAAGGTTAATGTAATTAAAATGAATTGTATTCCAAAATTCAACTACCTGTTACAATCTCTCCCTATAGATGTCCCCCTCTCTTATTTCCAGCAATTTGATAGTATAGCAAAGTCCTTCATTTGGAATGGTAAGCGTGCCAGTTTACATTTTAATAAGTTACATAGGCCGATGGACAAAGGTGGGTTAGGCTTACCCAAGATTCTGTTTTATTATTATGCATTCGGTCTCAGACATTTGGCTCATTGGTCACTTCCACCTGAAAGAGCCCCTCCCTGGTTTTGCATTGAACAAGAATTTCTTGCCCCTATTTTGCCATTGCAAAGCCTTTCCATCAAAATAACCAGAGAAGTTAAATCACACCCCGTTATATCACATTTGCACTCAGTATGGACAAAAGTGTCCAGAATGTTTAATTCAGATATTTATCTAAATGTTGCCTCAAGCCTATGGCTAAACCCCAAACTATGCATTAATAAGTCCTCTTTTTGTTGGTCTGAGTGGATTGTGAGGGGGGTTAATACACTCAGTGATCTTTATGAGAGTGGTGTGATGAGATCCTTTGAAAATTTGGTTCAATATTTTGGGATCCCCAGATCTCAGTTTTTTAGGTATCTTCAGCTACGACACTTGCTCTGTACTATTTATGGAAATAGCATACTCCCCTAGAGCGGCAGATACTCTGGGAGAGGTGATTTCTGCTTTTGGAAAAGGTCATGAGGCATCAGTGTATTACTCCTAATTAAATCAGAGTCTGGGGGACGGAGTCTCAACCACTCTCGAGAGATTATGTGAGAAAGATTTAGACCTGGAACTGGAGGAGGGAAAATGGGCTAGGATTTAAAAAAACATAAAGACTGCATCTAGTGATGCAAGGGTGCGCCTTATACAATTCAAGATTTAGCATCGGTTCTATTGGACCCCCTCTAAATTGTATAGGCTTGGTTTTAAAGACACACCCACCTGCTGGAGATGCCAATCAGAGTATGGAGATTTAACCCATGTCTTTTGGGGGTGTGTGGAAATTCAAAAGTTTTGGTTAAAGGTGCAGAGTCTGGTATGCAAGGTGTTAGGTATTCAGGTATTATTCTGCCCCAGACTCTGTATCTTGGGTGATGGGGCGGTCATTGACATTGTAAGTAGACACATAAAGAATTGGGTCTTAACGAGTGTCATGATTGCCAGGCAGATCATTTTGAGGGGTTGGAGGTTGGCTGGAGCACCCTCCTTTTAGGAGTGGTGCTCGGAGATGGGAAGGGTGGCGGCCTTTGTGGAAGTTACTTTCAGAGGAATGGGGAGGTATAAAGTGTTCGTGGAGAAATAGGGCAGGTATTTGTCATTTGTGGATGTGTGATTATTGTTGTTGTGTTTTTAATTTTTTTATTTTATTTGTTTATTTATTTTTATGTATTTTTTTTATGTGTGTGCATATGTGTCTGTCATTTTAAGACCACTTTTATGTTGCTGGGGTTAGGGTGGGATTGGGAGGGGGAGGAGTAATAGTTGGGGTTAAGTTTGATTCTATGTATATATGTTTTGTTCTATGAGGTACATTCATGTGAATCAATAAAAATTGTTAATCAGAAAAAGGTTTTCG
Source organism: Myxocyprinus asiaticus (assembly GCF_019703515.2). Taxonomy (NCBI): domain Eukaryota; kingdom Metazoa; phylum Chordata; class Actinopteri; order Cypriniformes; family Catostomidae; genus Myxocyprinus; species Myxocyprinus asiaticus. The sequence continues at coordinate 31,944,443 of NC_059378.1, forward strand.
AGTGATATAGACAGGTGGGCTTCATTACATTTATCGATGATTGGGAAGGTTAATGTTATTAAAATGAACTGTATTCCAAAATTTAACTACTTGCTACAGTCTCTCCCGGTAGATGTCCCCCTCTCTTATTTCAAGCAATTTGAGAGCATAGCGAAGTCTTTCATTTGGAGTGGTAAGCGCCCCAGATTACATTTCAATAAGTTACATAGACCGATTGACAATGGTGGGCTAGGCCTACCCAAGATTTTGTTTTATTATTATGCATTTAGTCTCAGACATTTGGCTCATTGGTCGCTTCCACCTGAATGAGCCCCTCCCTGGTTCTGCATTGAACAAGAACTTCTTGCCCCTATTTTGCCATTGCAAAGCCTTTCCATCAAACTAAATAGAGAAGTTAAATCACACCCCGTTATTTCACATTTGCACTCAGTATGGACAAAAGTGTCCAGAGTGTTTAATTCAGATATTTATCTAAATGTTGTCTCGAGCCTATGGCTAAACCCCAAACTATGCATTAATAAGTCCCCTTTTTGTTGGTCAGAGTGGATTGTGAGGGGGGTTAATTCACTCAATGATCTTTATGAGAGTGGTGTGATGAGATCCTTTGAAAATTTGGTTCAATATTTTGGGATCCCCAGATCTCCGTTTTTTAGGTATCTTCAGTTACGCCACTTGCTCTGTACTATTTTTGGGAATAGCATACACCTCCCTAAAGCAGCAGATACTCTAGGAGAGGTGATTTCTGCTTTTGGAAAGGGCCATGAGGCATCAGTGTATTACTCTTTATTAATTCAGAGTCTGGGGGATGGAGTCTCAACCACTCTCAAGAGATTATGGGAGGAAGATTTAAACCTGGAATTGGAGGAGGGAGAATGGGCTAGGATTTTAAAAAAACATAAAAACTGCATCGAGAGATGCAAGGGTGCGCCTTATAAAATTCAAGATTTTACACTGATTCTATTGGACCCCCTCTAAATTGTATAGGCTGGGTCTTAAAGACACACCCACCTGCTGGCGATGCCAATCAGAGGATGGAGACATGGCCCATGTTTTTTGGTGGTGCGCTTAGATTCAGGAATTTTGGTTGAAGGTACAGAGTTTTGTGTGTGACGTGTTGGGCATTCGGATTTCGTTTTGCCCCAGACTCTGTATTTTGGGTGATGGGGCGGTCATCGACATAGGTGACAAATACATAAACAATTGGTTCCTCACCAGTGCGATGATAGGCAGGCAGATTGTTTTAAGGGATTGGAAGTCAGTGGGAGCACCCTCAAATCGGGAGTGGTGCGATGAGATGGGAAGGGTGGCAGCCTTCGAAGAGGTAACATGTAGAAGGCTGGGGATATGGGATTCTTTTATTTGGAAATGGGGTAGATATTTGATGTTTTTGGGGGGCTCTCGGAGTGGGTCTGTGGAGAGAGAGGTATAGTTTAGAGTTATATGTTTATTATATGTGTATATGTATGTATGTATATATGTATGTGTGTGTGTGTGTGTGTGTGTGTGTGTGTGTATATATATATATATATATATATATATATAATTTATTTTTTATTATTTTATTCTCTGTATATGTGGTGGGATTCTTGATTGGGGAGGGGAAGTAGTGAGGGTTAATGTTGATTCATTGTATGTATGTTTTGTTTTTCTTTGCTTTGAAAAATCAATAAAAATGTTAATCACAAAAAATAATTCTGTGGAGACGAGGCATAGATCTAGTGGGGTTGGAGACGAATAGTAAAATATCATCTGAGTAAAGCAAAAGCTTATGCGCTAAAACTCCAGCCACCACCCCTGGAAAATCATCTTCCTTTCTTATCGCGGCTGCTAATGGTTCCAGGGCAAGACAGAACAATAATGGGGAAAGAGGGCAACCCTGCCGGGTGCCCCTATCCAGAGTAAAATAATCTGAAATTAATCCAATTGTTTGTACCACCGCTAACAGGTTTCTATAAAGTAACTTAATCCAACCAATAAATGTACTCCCGAACCCATACATTTCCAAAATCTTAAAAAGATAATCCCATTCTACCATATCAAATGCCTTTTCGGCATCAAGTGAGATGGCAGCAACCGGAGTCTGATAAGTCACCACTGACCACATGATATTGATGAAACGCCTAATGTTATCAGAAGAGTTGCGGCCCCGAATAAACCCCACCTGATCTATATGTATAAGAGATGTCATAACTTTAATTAATCGGTTGGCCAAGATTTTTGACAGTATTTTTACATCTAGTTGGATCAGAGAAATTGGACGGTAACTCTTACACTCGCTTGGATCTTTGTCCTTTTTAAGAATTAAACTGATCCGGACTTGTGTCATGGTTGGTGGAAGCTTTCCATTCTTTAATGATTCCGTGTAGACTTCTAACAAAAGTGGAGCCAGTTCTGTATAAGATCTAAAAAATTCAGCAGCAAAACCATCTGGTGCCAGAGCCTTGCCTGTAGGTAAGGCCTTAATTACCTCGTCAAGCTCCTCCAAGGTTATCTCAGAATCAAGATAATTTTTTTTGCTCAGTCGTTAGTTTAGGGAGCTCTAATGATTCCACAAAGTTTCTAATATCTTCATCAGTAGACGAAAATGTGGAACTATAAAGATCAAGATAGAATTCTTTACAAGCATTGTTAATATCAATGGCTGAGGTAAATATTTTACACTCAGCCATTGATATTCACTGAGGGAATGGTAGAAAAAAACTCTCTCTGCTTTATATATCTAGCCAAAAGCTTCCCTGCCTTGTCTTCCGACTCTCAAAGTATGACTGTCTTGCCCTGTATAGCCAAAACTCCACCTTATGCGACAAAATAGTATTATATCTGTATTTCAATCGGGTCAATTCTCTGAGGCCATCAGAAGATATTCGGTGCTTCAGCTCTGCCTCTGCACTTTTAATATTCCCTTCCAACTCCACAAGTTCTCGTGCTTTGGATTTTTTAGTGAATGATGCATACTGTATAATCTGACCCCTAAGAACCGCCTTGAGTGCCTCCCAAGCCATGCCCACAGAGGATACTGAGGACCAGTTGGTCTCCATATAAACATTGATTTCGGCCTTTAACATTTGTTGGAATTCAGGATTTTGCAAAAGGGATACATTAATGCGCCAACAATGCGAGTTCTTTTTCTCCATTTGTGGCAGCACCTCTTAACTCACCAGGGCGTGATCTGAGACTAAAATGTTTCCAATTGAGCAATCAACAACAGATGAAATGAGGGGAAAAAAATCTATTCTAGAGTAAATCTTAAGGTCTGATGAAAAAAATGTATAGTCCTTACCAGATGGGTTCAAAAGTCTCCAAATATCTGTAAGACCAAGATTTTTACACATCCTGTGAAGCGTCACTGTTGTTCTAGGGGGTTTACACACTTTTGCTTCACTGTGATCAAGGACTGAGTCCATCAAAAGATTAAAGTCTCCTCCCAATATTATATCATGAGGGGTGCCAGTGGCTTGCAACATCCCTTCAATGTCTATAAAAAAGCCCCGATTTTCAACGTTAGGTGCGTAAATATTAGCCAAAATAAACCTTTGCCCCTGAATTTCTGCTAAAACAATAATGACTCTTCCTAATTTATCTTTAATCTGTTTGAGATCTTTGAATTGTAGATTTACATATCAGTGTAATGACTCCCCTGCTCTTATTTGAGCCAGCACTAAAGAAAACATGCCCACCCCATATCTTCACCAGGGCTCAACGCTAAGGATTTTTTCTACTGGCCCGGTCGGGCCAGCGCTTCAGATTTTTACTGGCACTGCCAAAATTTTCACTGGCCCCAACACAAAAATTATAAATAGCTGTTTTTCCATCATGGCTTTAAAAATGTGTCCAAAGATAAAAAGATGTTGTACATATATTATGTTTTTAAGACAATGTCCCCCCAAACTGAATCACATTTATAATTTGCAAGATATGATTTATGCCTTATGTAATCCCATATAAGCGCTTTACAGATATAAATTCATAAATACATCATATTAACCTCAGCCGTCCTGCCATTTACACATGAGTTTTTAAGTGAAGAGTTTTGTTGTGCAGATGATGGGTTTTCGGTCACCCATTTAGTCATGCTGTCATGCAACTTTTGCCCATGTGTAGTGTATTCACACACAGGATCAAATATTTAATCACTGAGTTAAAGATGTGATTATTGGCTGAATGTAATAAACATATAAATCCCTGAGAAGAGACTTGCTACCAAATCGGTTGTGACGTGTAATATACATTAGGGAGATATTAGGCCTAATCTGTGAATTAAGAATGTGTATATAACATGAAATCAGACAACCTAAAGACCAACACAGACTGATGCACATAGCACAAAAACAAAAATACCTGTATGGTCCAAAAATGAGAAATGTAACTGGTGTTTCATGAGGATGATATGAAGTAGACTGTTTTGAATATTCATCTTCACCCTGCAGCTGAACAGCTCTAATAATAGCCTAATAGCCATAGTGATCTTGCTTCTTTTCATATCAAACGCCATTATAATGTAGAATTAATGATTACATTTTGAAACTAACCTAATTAAATCTATACTTACATTTTGGATACTGAGCAGCTCGTGATTTCCAGGCACGTGTATAACTGGGGTTTAACAAAGTTTATTACGTTTCATTTGGCGCTTCATCTCTAAAGACGAATTGATGAGAGAAAATGTGCTTTTTTTACATTGGGAATAAAACTAGTGCTCTGTCCCTTTACGAGAGCACATGCATGTTAAACAGTCTACGCTGCATGGAGAGAGATGATGATGTGACATATGCACGGAGAGACATGGATTTTCAGTCCTTTAGAAAGAAACTGTTGATTTCTTGTGTTCCATTGTGTGGATTACTGCTTTTCACCAACATGTAAAAATGAAAAATGTGGGGATTTCACGCACTGTGAACACGGAATGTGCGGGAATACTTAAAATGTTGCACAAGACGTGCAATCCCGCTACGAAATTCATTCATTCATTCATTTTTTCTCCTTCTATTTTCTACACATTGGTAATAGCTGCTGCTAAGATACTTGGAAAAGAGCGAGGACAGTGCTAGGAGAGTGCGTTCGGTGTCTGCACACGACTGTGCCTTGGCGTGTCCAGTATGTTATGCGCTTGCTCATCTTTGCGAGCTAAATAGAATTGCGCTCGCTTGTCGGTTAGAATACTTGGTTCGCTCAGTGTAATTGTTGTGCTCTCTCACTTGTTGTTTTCTTGCACTAATGTTATAAATGCAGCACTGTCCCAATTGGGCAAGTGACAGTTCTAGCAACTGGCCCGAATCTCTCCCATACTGGCCCCGGGCCTTCGGGCAGTACTTATTGTCGAGCCCTGCTTCACACATTTTTCAGCTTCCTGCGGGGAAAGATACGTTTCTTGAAGAAACACTATATCATATTTCTTACGTTTAAGAAAAGAAATAACCTTCCTTCTTTTTATTCATTCACATTCCACATAGAGAGAGACAATCCACTCATATTAACATTTGACATTTTGACATGTAAGAAAAAATATATTGTGTGTCAAAAATACAATTATAAAGACCACATTCCACATTGGTGCAACAATCAACCCCCAAACTTCCCCCAGAACCTAACAAACAGAAAAAAGAAAAACGTGCGCATTAACACAATTCTACTAAGAAACTTCAGCACTGCAGAGTGTTTAAGCATAATAATCATTTCCCCACAAATGACAACAAAGCATACCTATAATATTGTGAACTGCTAAGCACAACTTTTTATCAAGTTATACAAAAAAGTCAACAATACTAGCTTAAAAAATAATTATGAGTTTCAATAATATCTGTATGTCATTGTAATGTGTGGTCATCACTCACTTTTATTCATAATTCATCTGGCCCCTTGTTGAACGAGATTGGAAAACTGAAAGAACTACTTGCCTCCTCTTGTTCAGCTAGTCATTAGATCCTCATTCATGAACGAGATGACTGATTTATGAGTGTACCAGTTCATTAAGTTCATTCACGAACGAGATGTCTTGTCTCGTTCAGACTCAAATGACTGACTATTAGTTCAGTAAAGGGTGTATTCGTTCAGTGGGTCAAACCAATGATATGCTCCTTCACAGCCCAAACTCCAGTGCTATTGACTCACACTATAGTCAGTCTTTAAAAGCAGGACAAAGCAACACAAATGGAATTTGCATGTCTACAAATGTACAAAGAGACTTAAATAACCATTTTTTGCCACAAATGACAAGAATACAGGTCTTACTTTTCTTATATTTTGTCAAATGTTGGGCTTAACTTTTATCATGTCTAATAAAAGCCTAAATATCTTTCACTGTGCACAAAAGCACATTTCCATTCATAATTCTTGTCATTTTAAGTGTATGGTCTTCAGTCATTTTTACACATTCATAAATTTGGGATTATATGCATAATCTATAAACTTAGTGCATTTCACCCCTTTCTCTCCGTGTTGAACGTGAATGACTCACATGCCTAACTGAATGAACGACTTGCCTGCTCTTGTTCAGTCAGTCAGTAGATCTTCGTTTATGAACAAGAAGACTGAGTGGTTCATCGATTTTGTTCGCAAACGAGTATAACATTCAGTTCGTTCCTGAACATTCAGACCCAAATGACCGACTTGACTGGTTCAGTGAAGGCGAATTTGTTCAGCTGGTAAAAGCAATGACATGCTGCTTCATATCCTGCACTCGAATGCTATTGGGTCATGTTATAGTCAGTCTTAACAGTCACCAAAGCAGTCTCGCGCTGAGCTCATTGGCTTCAAAAGGGAGAAACTTCAGTGAACGAGAAATATGAGTCACTGTATGGAAGTGAACGAGAACGATTCGTTCACTTAAAAGATTCATTCAAAAAGGCTGATTCGTTCACAAACTAAACATCACTAGTAAGTGGATACAGTCAGAGGTTGCACTAAAAAAAATATATCCGTCACTCTGACAGACTGAGTTGTAAAATTTCTGTCTTTGTCTATTTTTATGCGTCATACTTGTTTTAATTTTATAAGCACTACATTCAGGGGTGTAGCATTCATTATAATGGCTTAAATGACAGTGGATGGGCTTAAATTATATATTATTTGACTACCCAAGTGCAAGTTTGGTGAAGCCAAGGAGTTATTGGGTGAAATTTCTACCTGTCAATGAACCGCTGCGCCGATTCTAAACATCACCGGTTACGTGCAGCTTTTAAAGGAAATAAACATCCAATCGGAATATTTGAAAATGCATATACATGGATTATACATGCACAGTTTATAATCAGTGTACCTGATTTCACAATGAAGTGTTACAGAAGAGAAGCACACACATCTCTGAAGTTCTAATGCAGGTACTCTAAAATATCTGACATTTATGCTCTAAAGGTAGTGTTTGCGCTTAGATTAAATGAAATTAATTGGCAGAAATGATGCGCCACTTTTTTCATGCTTTTATTTTGTTCCTATCCTTTTTTGTGCTTTATTATAATAAAGTAACACACTAATTATGCAGTAACACACTAACAAAATGACTGATGTATGCACTCATTAATTCAGAGACCCTCTCCTCGAAATCTGAACACAACTGGTCAAAAGAGACACATATTACCAGGTGTTAGTGATGATGGTGCCTGTTAATGCACATCTAAATACCAGGCAATAAACAGGGTAAACACACAGCAGGAGTGTTTGTAAGAGAGACAGTAAAACGATTGCACTTATTTGAAAATTCTTATATTTCTTATTCCTATTTCTGTCAAAATGACTGCCAGCATTTGAAATTATCCTACTATGTTAAAAAAAAATAGTTTTTGGTTAATGCAACCCCTAGATACAGTTAGACTGTATTTACTGACTGTGTTTATGTTATCAGCTACAACAGGAATTACTGACATTAATTTCTAATCAAGTATTACAAACAGCTACCCAAGGGGACAGAATTTCATGGGTGGACCGAATGCTGTTGTTCCCAAACAAGGTATCTGCAACCAATTGCTAGCTAACATTGATGTTCGGCAGAGCGTTTTGTTTGCACGCTCTAAACCGCAAGTCATTAAATTTTAATAATGGAGCCACAGTGGCTAAATCTTCGGTGATTTATATGTTGTTACAGTTTTGCTGGAGGTGACGATTTTGTTCTCTTGAACATATGGTAGGGTTCAACAATAAAGATTTTTCTTGCTGGCCCGGGCAGGCTAAAACAAACGAAATACTTACTGACAGACTGCTATTTAAATCATGTTTTTACTATGATCAGCACATCTGCAATCATTCCAGCAGTAAAATGCTATGTGCGCTATCTCCTGTCTTGGCCCCGCCCCCTTGTTTCTCTGCTTATTAGTTCATTTACTTCCCTTTATATTCCCCTTGTGTGCTCTGTCCTGTGCTGGATTCTTCCTCTTAGTTCCATCCTGGTATGTTATGCTGTCCTGGTGGTCTGGTTATGTCTAGTTTTTTTAGTTTATTTGTAGTTGTTGTAACAGTTCGGAAAAGGAGGATGCAGGAACCGGATTAACAAGATTTTAATCAACATAAAACTCAGAACCGAAACACAATGACACATCGACGAACATACACACAGAGCGGCCGTGGGCATCTCTCTCTCTCTTTCTCTCTGGTGTCCTCGGCTCCTCCTTTATCCATCTCCCGCTGATTGGGCAACTCAGCGCTGGGTGTGCATCCTCTCGGCCCGACCACGCCCTCCTCCTCGTCACACTTGTAATTTGTCATGGGTTTTTTTGATTTCCTGTTTTTGTTGGTTTTATTCTGGGCTTCTTTGTGTTAATTTTTTTTCCAGTTTTTGTTTTGTATATCCTTTCCTTTTGAATAAAGGATCATTTAAGAGTTTTGTCTATCTGCGTTTGGGTTCTCTTCACTATTTCTTGACATAAAATGCCAGTGAAAGCTATAAAAACCCACAGACACTTGTATTTATCATTGTTGGAGAAACCAGCTGTTGTTTGACACACAAAACTAGTGTAACATTCCTTTTATATGTCTACAGTACATGTTATATGCGATGTTTGTGTGTTTCACCCATCAGAGGGGGATGCTGCCATGCCTCCTCCATCAGATATTGTGAAGGTAGCCATCGAGTGGCCTGGAGCAAATGCTCAGCTCATCGAAATCAACCAGGTAGATTTTATGTTTATTATGATTATTTTAAATTATGTTTACATTTTAACAGTTTTTTTATTATTATGTATATACATGTATAAAGTATACTGTTAGTATTATTTATTAGAGTTGTCCAGGGTTGGTTGGCACACTTTTCATTCTTTGTTGAATATCTCTAGTGGAACAAATGCTAAGATACCCCTGATACTATAGGTGCCCATGAAAGCTTAAAGGGATAGTTCACCCAAAAATTTTAATTCAGTCATTGTTTACTCACCCCTGTGTTGCTATAAACCTATATGACTTTCTTTATTTTTCCTAACACAGTGGGAGAAATTGTGAATAAATATGGTGTGCTCAGTGATGACATACAATGGCAGTTTATAGTGACTACCTCTTCAAGTTTCAAAAGAATACAAAAGTATAATGCAGAAGTCTAATAAATTATTCCATGAGACTCATGATTGTTATGAAAGCATACAATAATATTTGGTGAGAAACAAACTGAAATCGAATGTATTATTTAATGAAACTGCGGACCGACTGTTGATCTCCTGTGCACGTTCATAAGGCACGAGAGCAACAGTTCACGCAGCCCCAACTTGTTTAGTTAATCTAAAAACAGGTCCTCCGCCACAGCGATAGTGAGAAAAGAACACAACACAGCTGCACAAAAACCAGTGAACAGAACTTACTAAACATGTCTGAAGAGTTTGTAGTCGAAGAATTAATGCATTTCTTTGCCCTGCCTTGGAAATCAAATAGAAACATAGAGGAAAATACAGGCAGCCACAGTTCCACCATGTCCTAATTTGACGGTATATTTTATTGATTGCTTGTTTTCTATTTTTGGCATCGTGCAGGTAACTCCATCCACTGAGAACTGGCACTGGTCCAAAAGCTTTCTCATAACAGTATATAAAGCCAGCATCTCATGAGCCGGTTAAAAAGTCTTGATTTTGGCAGAGAATGTTACACCTACTGAATGTTTTTGCAGAGGTCTCTTTTCAGGCCTGTATCAAATACTCACTGGTTCAGAATGGAGAAGAGGTGACAGACATTCCCGCCTACTCCATCTCTTTCTGTTTCATTAAGAACTCCAGTTAAAAAAAATGCTGGACATAGAAATGCATCTATTCTTCAACTACAGACTCTTCAGACATGTTTAGTAAGTTCTGTTCACTGGTTTTTGTGCAACTGTGTTGTGTTCTTATGTCACTGTGGTGGACCTGTTTTTATATAAATAAAACTCGTTTTTGCTTGAACCCCCCAGTGACGTGAGGGGGCTGCATGAACTGTTGCTCTCATGCTCAATCATAACCCACACAAGAGATCAACGGTCGGTCTCAAGTTTCTCTAAATAATACATTAGAGTTTTTTTTGTTTCTCACCAAACCTAATTGTCTGCTTTCATAACAATCATGAGTCTCATGAAATAATTTATGAGACTTCTGAATTATACTTTTTTGTTCTTTTGACGCTTGAAGAGGTTGTCACCATAAACTGCCATTGTATGACATCACTGAGCACAACATTTTTCACAATTTCTCCCTTTGTGTTAAGAAAAATAAAGGAAGTCATATATGGTTATAACAACACATGTGGGATTAAACAATGATGGAATTTATTTTTTGGGTTAACGTTTTATTTTAAAGCAGGACAACAAAACATTAATCATTAAAATTAGTAATGATTACGTAATTAATATGATAATGATTAATACATGATTAATTTATCGTTTGAAATTAATATGATTACTTACAGTATGTACTTGTTTTAATATATAAATCTTTATATAAACTTAAAGGGATAATTCACCCAAAAATTAAAAATAAGAATGGTTTACTCCTTTGTTATTACCCCTCATGACTTTCTTTCTTTTTCTTAACACAAAGGTAGATATTTTTAAATATATTCATACACATCTGGTATGTCATGAGGATGAGTAAATGATATAACTGTTTGGATGAACTATTCCTTTAAGAAAAAGAAAGAAAGTCATATGGGGTAATAACAACACAGGGGTGAGTAAACAGTGACTGAATTTTTATTTTTGGGTGATATGTGTACGTTTAATAGGCCTAATAATAATAACAGTAATACAAATTATGTGTGTAGGTGTAATACACGTGTGTGTGTGTGTGTGTGTGTGTATTGTGTTTATGAAGGTAATTAATTATTATCTATTATTTTAATAGCCAATGTGCTAACTATTCTCATAGACTCTTATTTACTGTATGTTGCAAAGGGTATTAATGCAGTGGTTTTGTTTGTCCATTTATATTTTTATACAAAATCTCCTTTTAATGAAACATATATAGCTGTCTTTCCTTACAAATATTTACTATGGCAACCATTAGGGTCAGAAATTAACTTTTCCCTTATTAGCAGAATTGATTTCCAGGGGCATTTTTTTTTTCTTTGTAAGGGGCATTTTTTTCTAACCTTATAAAATGACTCAGTGTCATCCTTTTTGTCAAATAATTCAATTTAATCAGTTCATTCAATTTGAATAATGACATACTGTACGAAGTTACCAATAAAATTAAATCAACATCAACTAATATTTTGTAGGGCTTTGACATTGATTTTCCCAATTTAATTTGATTCAGTTAGATTCCAATTTTGATTCCATTCAAAGTCCATTCAATTGGGAATATTTCAGTAACAATATCAACAGGCATGTTTCAGTAGTTACACATTGCCTGATCTCTACACTTGATAATGTGCATTGTGACTGAAACACATTCCGGGATCATTTTTTTTCTCATTCACGTATTTACAAATATTTTGGCTATTAATTTAGCATAGCCTACAAAACTAATAAAATGCAATGACACAGAGGTGGAGATGACTGCATTTCTCCAGATATCAAATGAGGAGCTTATTAAACAAAACTTTTATTGAGTCCTTCATGCCAATTTATTAAAACAATGCAAAAATAAACATTCACACAGTGTTTAGTCAGAGATATGATTCACAGAGTTGATGGTGTAAAAATCTGCCACTGACTGATCTACACAACTTGCAGTCTTGCTATACAGTATAATGTATGGCCCCAAGACAGCACAACAAAGCACATATTGTGATTTTGGGTCCTTGTTGACAAGTGACATTGATTGTGGAATGCAGACCTATGACCCTTATTCTTTTTTGTTGATGTTGAAGTCACTGTAGATTTGCTCACATTAGGCAAAGCTCTCTGTCTGTCTCAAAGAGCCTATGATTCATAACATGATCAATTATTAGTGGCACTAATAATTAATACTAAAAAATATAATACAAAATAATAGTAATTATATAACATAAATTATACCACTACTAATTAATAATCACTAATCAATTATTAATGGCTCCCAAATAATTTTAACCACTCTTCTGCCTTCTTTGCTCTCCTCTTCCACCCTACTGTCCTCGGCCTCTTTGCTTACCATCATTACACAATCTCCAATTGCTCTTTCTTTAATTCATTGGATGCCCACCAGTGAAAGAGTTTAGAAAACCTTCCCCTTTCCTCATCACATATTCCTCCTATTTCCTCTTCCTGTACCCACACTACCTCTTCTCACTCTTACCTCTTCTTCATCCTATTCTGTCTCTTCTTCTTCCTCATTGTTTGTGTACTCTGAGTTTTCGCATTTGACCACTTTCATTGATAACAAATTCATGACAGTTGTGTGAACAATTTTAAATTGCTTTTTCTTATTACGTCCGATTACATCGTTGATTTTGCTTTAAAAATGTAATTAATTTATTGAAACACGAAAAATATTTCTAAATTCAAATTGCACTTCAAGTGAAATGAAAAAGCAATTAAAATAATGAAGTGGTCAAAAAATCGTATACAACCACCCTTTCATTTGCCGTCATGCAAGTATCCATCAACAACAGGTGGAAAATTAAGATCTAAAGACAATTATATATGCAAATAATAATGATAATAATAATAATTGAATTAAAAATAAATTTTAGGTTCAAGGTGAACTTATTTTGATTGTATACACTATAAAGTGAACCTGCAGAGTTCACAATGCATGTAAAGCACAAACTGCCCCGTGGATATATCCAATTACATCGTCCTGTCGCTCAGCCCTTGTGGACAGTAAAGTATCCCTGGTTGTATCTGAGAAGTTAATTATATTGAGAAGAGGTTATGATATTACAGGAAACCTCTTTCATTAGCTTAGTGGGTATAGGATGTAGCACACATGTTGTTGGTTTTGATGCTTTATCAATCTTTGTTAGCTCTTCTTGACCTATAACAGCGAAGGACTGAAGTTGCAAGTAAGGAATAATAGGAGATACTGTCTTCTGAATTGCTATGGCAGACGGTTGCATAATTCCAATTTTATTTCTGATAATCTTCAATTTTATCCATGTATTAAAACATTGCAAAGGTGTTAATGGAAGCTGCCAGACAGACAGATGTCCTCTAGCAACACTCCCTTTGCCCAAGCCCAGAAGGAGGCCATGCTCCTTGTGGAATAAGCCTAAACACCCACGGGGCAATGTACACCCTGCGAATCGTAAGGGAGCGCAGTGGCATAAACAACCCAATGATAAAGTCTTTGCATGGAGACGGCTAAACCTTTTGCTTGTTCTCCAGAACAGACAAAGAGCTGATCAGACTGATTCACTCAGTCAATATGCATGCGCAGTGCCCTTACAGGACAAAGCATATGCAGTCTCTTAGCCTCATACGACTCAAACAGAGTAGGAGAGAATGCTTGCAAGGTGACAACCTGAGCCTTGAAGGGAGTGGCCAACACTTGGGGAGCATAAGCTTCCGTGGGCTTGAGGATGGCTTTTGACAAGCCTAGTCTGAACTCTAAGCAAGAGTATTTGAACTACAAGGCCTGATTTACACTTCAGTATAACGTAACTTAATTACATCACATCTTGGACATTTAACGCCATTTAGCAACTTTTTTGCACTATCATACTGTTCTCTGTGTGTAATAACTCTTAATAGAGCCCAACTGATATGGGATTTTTGAGACCGATTCCAATTTTAGAGAGGGAAAATTCACCGATTGCTGATATGGTGGCCAATATAGTTCATTTTTGAGCTGGAATGAAAACAGACTTTTTCTATGTGGATTTTTCACCGATTTTGCACCGATATGACTATGCAAAGGGACTCAGAAGGCTGCTTTCATAAATATTTTATCAAAGAATATTTGACATTATTATTATACATTGTCAACAAATTCTAGAAATGAATACTGAGAAAATAAAGAATAAATAAAAATACAATAAATAGCTAAATAAACATCAGTACTGTATGTTTAGTATTAGTCAAATGCTGACCATTTAAATAAAGAATAAATAAAATACAATAAATAGCTAAATAAACATCAGGTCTGTATGTTTAGTATGTCAAATGCTGACCATTTAAATAAAGAAAAAATAAAAATACAATAAATAGCTAAATAAACATCAGTACTGTATGTTTAGTATGTCAATTGCTGACCATTTAAAGAATAAATAAAAATACAATAAATAGCTAAATAAACATCAGGTCTGTATGTTTAGTATGTCAGTTGCTGACCATTTAAAGAATAAATACAAATACTATAAATAGCTAAATAAACATCAGTACTGTATGTTTAGTATAAGTCAATTGCTGACCATTTAAATAAAGAATAAATACAAATAAAATAAATGGCTAAATAAACATCAGTATTACTGTTTAGTATCAGTCAAATGCTGACCATTTAAATAAAGAATAAATAAAAATAAAACAAATAGCTAAATAAACATCAGTACTGTTTAGTATCAGTCAAATGCTGACCATTAAAATAAAGAATAAATAAAAATAAAACAAATAGCTAAATAAACATCAGTAGTGTTTAGTATCAGTCAATGCTGACCATTAAAATAAAGAATAAATAAAAATAAAATAAATAGCTAAATAAACATCAGTATTACTGTTTAGTATCAGTCATAAGCTGACATAAGCTATATTAATACTGCCGAGTCAAGATAAACAGCGGCAGCGGTGTTACACCATATTCTGCTATGCAAATTCAGGGGAAACTTTCAACAGTTGAAAATCAGACTTTTTAAAATATTACATTTTATAAATGCAACGACTGAAATTGTTCGGTTGATGGGGGTACCAAACTGTGAATCCTGAACAAAACAGTTTGGTGAATACATGTTTACTCATTAACTTCCACTCAGCTGACAAGCAATGAAAGTAGCTACGTGGTTAGCTAGTTAGCTATAAGCTCGTTGTCATGGAGAGTAAAAGACGGATGTTGTTTATTTTACTTTCCAGCATTGTGGTAATAACATTGTGTGAAATCAACACTCATCAGACACAATCCACCACCGCACTGTTGTCTGCTGAGCTGCAAAAAGATGCTCTGATGTTTACCTTTCAATCTGCTTCATTACTGACTGCACTGACAAACTATAGCTGGCTAACATGGCAAACAATAGCAAAGATAAACATGAGAGACATGGTTGTGAGGGACAGGGTTAACGTTATATTAGTAATATTGAAAAGGGAAAATGATGAGATCATTGTTTATTAACTTTCCAGTATGTATTTCACAAACTAGTTAGCAACTTACCGTGAAGAGACACAGCTGAACTCCACCCTATCTGCAGAGCCACCTTCAGCTCAGCTCTGTAAACAATGGAGTCGGAGCACGCTCTGCTAGACAAACTACGCTATGACACCAAATTTATAGAATTGTTTTCTGCATTATATGTTTCAAAAAAAGTTTTCATATCGGTAAACATATACGCCGATACCGCTAGATCGTTGAAAGTCTAATATCGGCCGACCGATATATAGGTTGGGCACTATCTATTACCATATTGCTGATAATGTTAACGTACCACTGTTACTCAGTGTGTGATGTAATTTCCATACATGTACAGTATATACAGCACTATATACTGTACAATTTATGCACATACAGTATTTACTCTATATTGCATTTACTGTGTAAATATGTCTACTCATTGTCTGTTTGTATACAGTATATAGTTGAGAAGATAAGTTTGCATTCCCTTTTGTCTCATAAATGTTCACACACCTTTCATAATTTATACAAATATAAGAGATAAAATATATTTTTTCTAATACTGCTCTTCACAATCTACATTACACATAATTACATGAAGTGTAGTATGCATATAGTAGTTTGTCGTCTTCTTGAGCATCAGTGAATGTTTGCACCTTGTGTAATAGTTGTGAACAAGTCCCTCAATTGTCCTAAGTGTCAAAAGCTTGATCTCATATATATATATATATATATATATATATATATATATATATATATATATATATATATACACAGTACTGTGCAAAAGTTTTAGGCACTTATGATGTTTCACAAAAACAGTTGTCTGAAGATGGTTATTTATATCTTCAGCTTTAGTGTGTCAATAGGTAAAATACATTTTAGACTCCCAAACATTACTTTTGCAAATAGAAAAGATTACAGTAGAAGAACAGGGCGTTCTGCAAGAGATGTCATGGCCCCTACAGAGCCCCCCACTGAATATCGTGTCAGTCTGAGATTACATAAAGAGACAGAAGTAATTGAGAAAGCCTAAATAGATAGAAGAATTGTGGTGAATTCTCTAAGAAGGCTGGTACATTCTATCTGCCAACAACCAAGAAAAACTGTGTCCGGATGTATCTAGGAGAATTGGGGCTGTTCTGAAGGCAAAGGTGGCCACACCAAATATTGATTTAGCTTTTTTATGTTTACTGGACTTTGTATGACGATAATTGGTAAATGAAAACTATTTATGGCATTACTTTTGAAGACATCCTCACTATGCAACATTTTTCACAAGTGCCTAAAACTTTTGCACAGTACTGTATATATATATATATATATATATATATATATATATATATATATATATATATATATATATATATATAAACTCGGCAAAAAAGAAATGTTCCTTTTTCAGCACACTGTATTTTAAAGATAATTTTGTAAAAATCCAAATAACTTTACAGATGTTTATTATAAAGGGTTTAAACAATGTTTTCCATGCTTGTTCAATGAACCATAAACAATTAATGAACATGCACCTGTGGAACGGTCGTTAAGACACTATCAGCTAACAGACAGTAGGCAAATAAGGTCACAGTTATAAAAACTTAGGACATTAAAGAGACCTTTCTAATGACTCTGGAAAAACACCAAAAGAAAGATGCCCAGGGTCCTTGCTCATCTGTGTGAATGTGCCTTAGGCATGCTGCATGGAGGCATGAGGACTGCAGATGTGGCCAGGGCAATAAATTGCAATGTCCGTACTGTGAGACATCTAAGACAGCGCTACAGCGAAACAGGAAGGACAGCTGATCGTCCTTGCAGTGGCAGACCACATGTAGCAACACCTGCACAGGATCAGTACATCCGAATATCACACCTGCAGGACAGGTACAGGATGGCAACAACAACTGCCCGAGTTACACCAGGAACACACAATCCCTCCATCAGTGCTCAGACTGTCTGCAATAGGCTGAGAGAGGCTGGACTGAGGGCTTGTAGGCCTGTTGTAAGGCAGGTCCTTACCAGACATCACCAGCAACAAGGTCGCCTATGGGCACAAACCCACATTCGCTGGACCATACAGGACAGGACTCGCGGTTTTGTCCCACCAGGGGTGATGGTCGGACTCGTGTTTATCGTCGAAGGAATGAGTGTTACACCGAGGCCTGTACTCTGGAGCGGGATCGATTTGGAGGTGGAGGGTCCATAATGGTCTGGGGCGGTGTGTCACAGCATCATCGGACTGAGCTTGTTGTCATTGCAGGCAATCTCAACGCTGTGCGTTACAGGGAAGACGTCCTCCTCCCTCATGTGGTACCCTTCCTTCAGGCTCATCCTGACATGACCCTCCAGCATGACAGTGCCACCAGCCATACTGCTCATTCTGTGCATGATTTCCTGCAAGACAGGAATGTCAGTGTTCTGCCATGGCCAGCGAAGAGCCCAGATCTCAGTCCCATTGAGCACGACTGGGACCTGTTGGATCAGAGGGTGAGGGCTAGGGCCATTCCCCCCAGAAATGTCCGGGAACTTGCAAGTGCCTTGGTGGAAGAGTGGGGTAACATCTCACAGCAAGAACTGGCATATCTGGTGCAGTCCATGAGGAGGAGATGCACTGCAGTACTTAATGCAGCTGGTGGCGACACCAGATACTGACTGTTACTTTTGATTTTGACCCCCCCTTTGTTCAGGGACACATTATTCCATTTCTGTTAGTCACATGTCTGTGAAACTCGTTCAGTTTGTCTTAGTTGTTGAATCTTTTTATGTTCATACAAATATTTACACATTTACACATTTCACTGAAATTAAAAGCAGTTGAAAGTGAGAGGATGTTTCTTTTTTTGCTGAGTTTATATATATATATATATATATATATATATATATACTTGTATATGTGTGTATACAGTATATAAATTGTTAGAAATAGCCTTAGTCTTTTACTGTTACCAGATGGCCCAGACACAGAGACTACAAGAGTACACATTGAATGAAATCCCAGATGCAGTTTATTGTGCTACTCCAATCCCAGTCAATAATTACCAGGAGAAAAAAGTTGTACACAATACGGAATTTTAATTATAAAGAAGCCCAAAATACACATGGGACTCTTATTTTGAAATGTCTGCACTCTCAGTTGTGAGCTCACTGACGGCTGATTCGCTGAGAAAGTGAATCTGATTCAAACTGCTAACCTGAGCTCCTGAGTTCAAACCCTAAGTTCTTTTTGGGTGATTCATGAAAAAGATCTGGTTCAAAAGAGTCATATGGTCTCGACACTCATGCTGGGTTTGTTGTTGTTGCGTGCGGTGCAGCGAGCTTGTCACCACAACAGAACGGGTGAAAAGTGGTGCAAGACACACTGGTGCATACTCTATAGATGTATTCAATAATTCACAAGATGATATCTGACGAAACTGCATATGAACGCACACAACCCCTCTGTTACCAATGGTGACTAGATTTTAAATTATAGTTGCAATAAATTATTTTTGGTCGCATTTGAGACCATTTTAGTCGCAGTCTGGAGCCTTGCAAGTAAGAATTGTATTGTATCTGGTACATTGTACTGTGTATAGTACATATTACATTACATGCTTTTACATAACTTGAAGGTCCCCAATATGTTTGACTGAAGCCAAAGTGAGAAGCAGCACAGTCTTCAAGGAGAGTATGTGTAAGCTTACCACATCTAATGGCTCAAGTGGGGAACCCGTAAGTGCATTTAATAGCTGTGCTGAGTCCTAGACTAGGACGGTAGCGGGGCGAGAGAGCCTTATCCATCTAGCTCCTCACAAAAATGTACTGACCAATGGGTGTTTGCCCACTGACAAATCGTCCAGAGGGTCATGTCCTGTCACTATGACAGCCAGATACACTCTAAGCGTGGATGGAGAGAGTCCTGCAACCAAGCGCTCTTGCAAAAAACGGAGCACCGCCAGCACAGGGAAGCATGCTAGGTCTTCACATTTGGAGGAACGTTACCTGTAGGATGGTGTTGAGCTCTGGCTGCGAAATCCCCTGAGTGTTAGACATGCCCCATTCAGGGGCCAGACATCTAATCTCCACAGCTCTGGGTGAGGATGCCAGATTGTCCCTCAAGTTTGCGAGAGCAAATCCCTCCTCAAGGGAAATTCACACAGGGGAGCATCCAACAGCTCTACCAGCTCCGGACACCCAAGAGTGGCTGGACCACTCTGGCATAACCAACAGCACAGTTTCCTTGTCTTTCCAAACCTTACAAAGAACTTGGAGTAGTAAGCAGAGAGGAGGGAATGCATACTTGCCTTTCGCTGGCCATTTGTGAGCTAGGGTGTCCAAGCCCAGTGGAGCTTGAATCATGGAGTGTACCTCCCAAATCCTCTGAACTGTCTGAAGATGAAGTCTCCTTTCCCCTGATATGACTCCCTGACATAAGAGCAAGTCTGCCCCACAGTTTAGGTGATTGGGGACGTGCGTCGGATGTATCGACAGGAGATGAGCCAACATCTGGCGTGAACGCACTCCCCCTTGCCGATTTATGTACGCTACAACCGCAGTGCTGTCCGTACGAACCAGAATGTGAAAGCCTTGCACATCTGCCTGAAAAGCTCTCAGAGCCAAGAGAACTGCTAGCAGTTCCAGGTGATTTATGTGCCATGTAATTTGCATACCTGTCCAGGTGCCGGATGATCGTCGCAAAGGGCTCCTGAGCCTGAGTTAGATGCGTCCATTGTGACAGCTTGGCGTCTGGCCACTTGGCTGAGCGCAAAGCCCTTCTGATAAAAAGCACAGCTACACAGCGGAACGTTGACTCAGCACTGGAGAGGCCACTTGTTTAACAAACCCAGAGGGGTGATGGCCCAGTTAATTGGGGCTAGGTGCCAAAGAAATTGACAAAAATGCCCTCGAAATAAGGGGTACAAAATATAATGTAACCAAATGCTACAATTTACTTAATGTTAATATGTTAGGTAATCTGGATATGTTAAAACTGTATTAATAATAAAATATTACTTATACAGAACATTAACCACTTTTACTGTGTGAATCATATCTCTGACTAAACACTGTGTGAAATGTTTATATTTGTTTTGTTTATTTGGCATGAAGGACTTGAGAACAGTTTTTGTTAATAAACTCCTCATTCCAAATCTGGAGAAATGTTGTCATCTCCAACAAAAGATACAGGAAGTTTTCTCTCCCCCCTTTTATAAATTGAAAAACCCATTTATTCCTCCTCTGTGTTGTTGCATTATATTAGTTTTGTAGGCTATGTTAACTTAATAGCCAAAATATTTGGAAATATGTGAATGAGAATAAAAGTGATGCCGGATTGTGTTTCAGTCACAATGCACATTATGCAGTGTAGAGATAAGGCAATATGTAATTATTAAAAAATGCGTGTTGACGTTATAACTGAAATATTCCCAAATGAATTGATATTGAATTGAATTAAAATTGGAATCTAATTTAATCAAATTAAATTGTGAAATCAATGCCAATACCAAGCCTTACACATATTAGTTGATGTTGATTTAATTTTATTGGTAACAGCCTACAGTATCTCTTTCTTCAAATTGAATTAATTTATTAAATTGAAGTATTTGACATAAAAGATTTATACAGATTCATTTTATAAGGTTAGAAAAAATTGCCCTTACAAAGGAAAAAAATGCCCCTGAGAATCAGTTTTAGGGGGGCAAATATTGCCTTTAATGGAAAAGTTAATTTCTGACCCTGGCGATGTCGGCTGCAGCCACAATTATCGCTGGAACTATTGCAGCGGTAAAGCTACCCCTGGCTTGAACCTTGTCAGCACTGGAGAATAGACTGAATGCGAGTGTTGGTCAAATGCACTGACATGATCGTCGAGTCATTCCCAAGAAAGAAACCTGCCGAATTAGCACCGAGACCCTCTTCGGACAATTGACTTTAAGACACAATAGCTCCAAATGCGTATGCAACAGGTCCTCGTACTTGCACACCAGTTCCTCCGATTGTGCTAATTGTACTAACCAAAGGTAGTTCAACACACATATTCCACTCAGCCTCAACAGAGCAAGCACCGCATCAACACATTTGGTAAACGTGCAAGGGATAATCCGAAGGGCAGGACTCTGAACTGGTATGCTATCCCCAGAAGGCAAATCTAAAGAATGGCATGTGGTGTGGGGCTATTTGTACATGAAATTATGTATCCTTTAGGTCTTTTGACACAAACTAGTCAAATGGACAGATATGAAACAAAATCTGTCTCTGAGTAACCATCTTAAACTGAGATTTCCCGAGTGTCCGCTTCAAGCGCCTCAAGTCCAGTATGAGCTGCATCCCACCGTCCTTCTTGGCGACCAGAAATGAACAGCTGTAGAAGACATTATGTGCTCTTCGCGCAGAGCCGTGCTCAGTACACAGCTGGAAACCCCCGGAAGGCCATGCCACACGTCTTCGTAAAGTGCTAGTTGGTGGGGGGCCTGGGTAGCTCAGCAAGTAAAGACACTGACTGCCACACCTGGAGTCACAAGTTTGAATCCAGGGCGTGCTGAGTGACTCCAGTCAGGCCTCCTAAGCAACCAATTGTCCTGGTTACTAGGGTGGGTAGTCACATTGGGTTAACCTCCTCGTGGTCGCTGTAATGTGGTTCTCGCTCTCGGTGGGGCGTGTGGTGAGTTGTGCGTGGAATGCCGTGGAGAATAGCTTGAAGCCTCCACACATGCTATGTCTCTGTGGTAACATGCTCAACATGCCATGTGATAAGATACATGGGTTGACTGTCTCAGACGCGGAGGCAACTGAGATTCATCCTCCGCCACCCAGATTGAGGCGAGTCACTACGCCACCACGAGGACCTAGAGTGCATTGGGAATTGGACATGCCAAATTGGGGAGAAAAGGGGAGAAAAATCCAAAAAAATAAAAATAAAAAAGTTCTAGTTGGCACAGGGACTCTTCTGTGACTGCAGTGTCGGAACGCTGTCCAACCTCGGGGGGTTGTTGCCCAGTCGGTTAGAACCGGTTTTGGGCCATGTGCAATGGCAACAAGGTTTGAGAACTTCATTGGAACGTGGCAAACTTATGGAATGCTGCCAACAGAAACACAAACAATTACAAGACTGAATTCATGTTCTCGATCCCAGCATGGAACGTCAGAGAGAGGGAGAGAATAGTTTTGGGTACATGGAAGGGTATTCCAAGCCTTCCTGGGAGCTGGAGTAGAGTGTTCCATAGGCTTTAGACCACGTTTCAATGTCCTTTTCCACTGGGACGAGAGCCAGGGAGCACACTTTTGCATTTCGGCCATGGCCATTGTGGTCTCACTGCCAACTCAGTCTATGCCTTCTGGGGGAGATCTTGAGTCTCAGGAGGACTTTGCTATATGGGATGCTGCCCAGAGGAAGAGCACGAGTGAACTGGCTATGTTACAACACCACCACGCCTTGGCAAGATGTGCTTGTAGGCAACCAGCTGCTTCTTGAACAACTGAAATCTCACAGTGAAAGCACTCATGGCATCACCAAAGAGTCCCTGCTGCGACACCAGAGTGTCGAGCAAAAGAGCCTTGTCCTTGTTGGGTATTTCTGACAAGATCAGCCAGAGGTGATGCTCAGTGAATACTAGGCTCCCCATAGACCTGCCAAAAGGCTGGGTAGTAATCTTGGCTGGCCGGTCCTTCAGATCCATGGCACAACGCAGCTCTTTGAAGGACTCTGTGTTTGGGCCGCTTTTGTCCATGTCTTTTAACAGGTCTGCCTGGTAGACCTGCAAGACTGCAGTGGTGTGCTGGACCGAACCAGCCAGGCCCGCCGCAGCATAAGCCATACCGACTAATGAGGACATGAGCCTACATGACTTGGATGGATGCACCTGCTTAGTTTTCCAAGCCAGTGCAGAAGAAAAGGGGCACAAGTGGGCCGCAACAGCCTCTTCGACAGGGGGAAGCTCTAAATAGCCTTACGTTCAAGCGACGTAAAGGGCGCTGCACTGGAGCCATACACTTGTGCTAAATAGGGAGATCGCCATGTCTTAACCAGATGCTCATGCAGCTCGAGAAAGAATGGCACTGGTACTCTGTAAAAAACAATATTCAAGTCAAGATTGCTCTGGTGTATCAGGCATGGGCCATTCGAGCTTAAGTTTCTCAAACGCCTAGCAAAAACCGCCATTAACTTCATCAGAGTCTGTTCTCACTCAGTTTTCCATCCTGCAGGGGTAAATACCAGCAGCCCTGTCAGCCATGTGTGACCAGGTCTAACTGTCAGAGGCCTTCAGAGGTATAGCATCTCCCTCATTATCATCTCCGCTGAACGTGATCGTACCATGTGCGCCAATAGTGGGCAAACTGAACATGGCAGAGAAATGGAGAATCGCGAGGCCTGAGCCGATGACAAATCAACCTCAAACTCTCCGTGCTCTGTATCCCATTTTTGCTTAACTTTCTCATACGGTCACTCAGGAGCCGCAGAGGTTGGATATCAGGAGGAGAGGGGACTGATGTCAGCTTTCAGAAAAAAGCTAGCCGAATGTGCAGTTCAAGATGACGAATCGAGGCGTGATTCCTTATGGGCTTCAGAGATCATCACTCCTGGGAGGAGTTCCCATAGCATCAGCTACTGATGCAGCATCGAAGTGACCAACTTGAAAGGGAATTGTAGTTACCATGGTGTTTTGGCAGTAACTGGTTACCATGGTACATTTTTGCCAAATTTTTGTTTAGACATTCAGTACTAAACTATTACTAGTATAGTTGTGACTACAAGCAAGTGGGTTTACATTTTTTGAGTTCTTGTTAGTTTAAATTCAACACACTATGACAGCAGTAAGTTTTTAATGTGTTTGTGTACTTTTTATTGCAGAAGAAACCACTGTCGTCCATCATTAGAGAAGTGTGTGATGGGTAAGTCTCATCTTAGATAGTAAAAGCTGTCATGTATCATAAGATGATATGAACATATGAAGGTTTATATTTGCGGTGTGGTGTAATAACTGATAAGTTCTGTTTCTAAACCTTACTGTCAACATCGGCAGCTCTTTGGCAGCATTCTAGCTAACATAAAATCTCATAAGTGACTGATTTGGAGCGGCCTACCTTGACTCATCGAGTTGTGCACACATCGTTTGCCCCAAAAATGCTGGAATTTATTATTATTATTATTAAACTATAAAAATTAGGAATGTCGATTTAACAGGTTAATTCAGTGCGATTAATTATATAAAAAATAACGTGTTAAAAAAAATTAACACAATTAATCATGTCCCCAGACCGTAATAGGTAATACAGTATTCTTTCCATATAAGCAATTCAAGCATGGAGTACCACCTGTTTTCTCCAGGGGGCAGTGAGTGAAACTCGCTTTATAGGCAACGTAGCTCAAACAGACAGAAAATGTCATGGTTACTTTCGTAACCTCCATTCCCTGATGGAGGGAACGAGACATTGTGTCAATGTAGTGACACTAGGGGTCACTCTTGGGAGCCCCAAACACCTCTGCTTTTTTGAAAAAAGGCCAATGAGAATTGGCGAGTGGAATTTGCATGCCACTCCCCCGGACATACGGGTATAAAAGGAGCTGGTATGCAACCACTCATTCAGGTTTTGTGCTGAGGAGCCGAGACAAGGTCCCGGCCATTTCAGCGGGTAGTTCAGCGTTGTGGCAAGAGGGACACAACGTCTCGTTCCCTCCATCAGAGAACGGAGGTTACGAAAGTAACCATGACGTTCCCTATCTGTCACTCACTTGACGTTGTGTCGATGTAATGACACTAGGGGTCCCTATACAAACGCCACAACTAACTGAATGGTGTTATGTGAAGTGGCGGTGTGTGACGGACAGACTGCTGTGTGCCTTGTAGCCAGCACACCAGGCTGTCACGTAACCTCCCCCAACGCTCTTTATGAGTGTCAAACAGTTCTTCAGGAACAAGTCGACTGCCCAACGAATAGGTGGACAGGCTAGCCCAGCCGAGGCCTCTTTTCCTTCTCTTTTCTCCCCAAAAAGAGTGGAATTTTGTTAACAGGCTGGGATCCGTGAGGGTCCACGTCGGGGGGGGGGGGGTGTCACTCCCAAGGAGAAGACACCACGGAGACCATACCCCGCCCAGAGAAAGGGGGGGTACTTCAAGTGGAAATACATCACATGGTCTTACCGAATCTTGTCAGAAGTATGTCATGTGGAGAGTCGCATGGTAGGTCCTACCCAAGGGGGGAGGAGTTTCTACAAGCATGTGGACCGGAGCAGAGGGCCCTCTGCTCAAGGAAGATGTAGTTTACCAAGAGGGAAACGATTTTACGGAAGATGTAACACATGGGGTTACCTATGGGGAACCACCGCATGCGGAGCACCTACCTCAGTACAGGGCCTTACCAGCGCACTTACTAAGCCACTTGTCAACCTGTGCTTGGCCGAATCGACTCCAAATCAGCTGGACCACCTGAGGGTGGAGTCTCCACTCTCCCCTGACGTGACAGCACGTCTGCTGTGGTGTTGAGGTCGCCCGGGATGTGAGTGGCTTGTAGCGACATGAGGCGCTGCTGACTCCAGAGAAGGAGATGGCGGGCGAGTTGTGACATGCGATGGGAGTGTAGACCGCCTTGGTGGTTGATGTTAGCATCCGTCGCTGTGTTGTCCATCCGGACCAACACGTGCTTGCCCTGGATCAATGGCCGAAACCTCCGCAAGGCGAGCAGTACTGCCAACAACTCGAGGCAGTTGATGTGCCAACGCAGCCGCGGGCCAGTCCAAGAGCCGGCGGCCAGGTGCCTGTTGCATACGGCACCCCAGCCCGTCTTGGAGGCATCTGTTGTAATCACGACGCGTCTGGAGACCTGCTCTAGGGGAACCCCTGCCCGTAGAAATGCCAGGTCGGTCCAAGGTCTGAAATCGGCGTGATGGCCATGCTATGTGTCCTGCGGCGCCATGCCCATCTCGGGACTCGAGTCTGAAGCCAGTGCTGACGCGTCTCATATGCATCAACCCGAGCGGTGTGGCCATCAATGAGGATGCCATATGCCCCAGGAGCCTCTGAAAAAGTTTCAGTGGAACCGCTGTCCTCCGTCTGAACACCTTCAGACAGTTCAACACTGACTGAGCGCATTCGTTCATGAGACGCACTGTCATCGAGACCGAGTCCAACTCAAGTCCGAGAAAAGAGATGCTCTGAACCGGGGAGAGCTTGCTCTTTTCCCAGTTGACCCGAAGCCCCAGTCGGCTGAGGTGTCAAAGCAGCAAAGGTCGACAAAGGTCCCTGTGTGCGCATAGCAACTCTTGAGAGTGAGTTAAGATCAGCCAGTCGTCGAGATAGTTGAGAATGCGGATGCCCAATTCCCTTAGCGGGGCAAGGGCTGCCTCCGCGACCTTCGTGAAGATGCAAGGGGACAAGGACAGGCTGAAGGGGAGGACCTTGTACTGGTACGCCTGGCCCTCGAAGGCAAACCGCAGGAAGGGTCTGTGTCGAGGTAGAACCAAGACGTGGAAGTATGCGTCCTTCAGGTCTACCGCCGCGAACCAATCTAGATGTCGGATGCTTGCTAGAATGCATTTTTGCGTCAGCATCTTGAATGGGAGTCTGTGCAAGGCCCGGTTCAGTACTCGCAGGACCAAGATTAGTCGCAGCCCACCGCCTTTCTTTGGTACAATGAAGTAAGGGCTGTAGAACCCTTTCCTCATCTCGGCTGGAGGGACAGGCTCAATCGTGCCCTTGCTCAGGAGGGTCGCAAACTCCGCACACAAGGTAGCGGTGTTCTCGCCCTTCACCAAGGTGACCCTGTGGCTGTGCTGAGTCGAGGGACATCGAAGCACTTATCTAGCTCCTGCCGCCCACCATGAGATTGGCCGAGGAGGGGGGAGGAGGAGTCTCGTCCCCGAGGTCCATCGGCACTAATCCCGTGTGGGGGTATTCGTGCCACAGCTGGGCGCCCAGGGGCGGGGGGTCCGCCGCTGGAGTGCCAACCCTGCCAAAAAGGAACGTGGACAGCGGTTGTGACGACGGCCGTGCACACCAGACTTGTGACCCAGGAAACAAGGAAACTGTTCTTTTGCTGAAGCTTTGGGTACCGCAGCCTCTGGGGCATGCAGCGAAAAAAGAAACAAAAGATTCTCCTCCCAGCCCTCCACCGGGGGATGGAGTGGTCTGTGCACCAGCCCAGGGTCTCCTTGCCCCTGGGTCGCCCGTCTCAGGGGCGTTTCGAAGCCTTTCTTGGGTCCTTGGCGACCGGCCATGAGACAGGGGCTTCTGTTTTCTGCGATGGGCTGCACGCCGGGGCCGGGCCATGGGGGATGTTGCTGCAGGGAGACGCCCTTGGCGACGGGCAGACGGGGTGCGGGATCTTGAGCCACACCAGGGCAGGATGTGCTTTATAGCCTCCGTCTGCTTCTTCACCATTGAGAACTGCTGGGCAAAGTCCTCTACGGTGTCACCAAACAGGCCAACCTGGGAGATGGGGGTGTCAAGGAACCGTGCCTTGTCGGCCTCTCGCATCTCTACCAAGTTGAGGAGAGGAGAGCGAGGTAGGTTACCGAGCGCAGTTCCTGCATCAATCCCGGGTCAGAACTACCCTCGTGCAGTTCTATTAGCATCTCGGCTTGGTGTACTTGCAGGAGAGCCATGGCGTGCAGGGCGGAAGCGGATTTTCCAGTGGCACCGTAGGCCTTAGCTGTCAGAGACGACGTAAACCTACAGGCCTTGGATGGGAGCTTCGGGTGCCCGCGCCAGGTGGCTGTGCTCTACAGACACGAGTGCACCGTGAGCGACTTTTCCATCTGGGGATCACCGAATACCCCCTGGCCGCTCCACCATCGAGGGTAGCGAGAGTGGGGGAGCTGAAAGATTGGGACCGGGCAGTAAAAGGTGCCTCCCGTGACCTTGTCAGCTCCTCATGCACTTCCGCGAAGAAAGGAACGGGGGCGGGGCGTGGCTGTGAGCAGCGCGAGCCCAGGAACCAAACGTCGAGCCACGAGGTTTCAGGGGAGAGTGGAGGGTTCCACTCAAGCCCGACGCTCGTGGCCGCCTGGGAAAGCATGTCCGTCGTTTTCGTGTTGGCCTGAGACTGGGCAACCGTTCCCGAAGGAGGAGGCCCAGCCGAAGTCTCAGCGTCAGACCGGACGAGCCCACTCTCCAATGCGGTTCTCGATAACTCATCATCTTCCGGGGCGCCAGACGAGCCAGCGAACCCGCCCTGAGATGAGCCGGCGATCATCGTCCGAGCACGCGATCGGGGCAAGCGAGCGTGCTGGGGAATGGGAGGTCCGTGGGGGGATACCCAGCGGAGGTGGTCCCATATCGCCCCCAGTGCTAACCGGCACGGCCTCATACCCATAGGTAGAAGGACCGAGGCGAGGAGCTGCTGGGGTGGCTTGCTTTCTTATGAATTCAAGCCGCAACCGCAACGTTGCCATGGTCATGTTCTCGCAATGAGGACATGATCCATCCATGAACGATGTCTCCGCGTGGGCAGCGCCCAGACACGCAAGACAGCGATCATAGCCATCGGAAGCGGAGAGATAGCGACCACAACCAGGAATAACACACAAACGGAAAGGCATCTTTAAAAAGATGTGTGCCACTTTTTTTTAGAAAGAAAATATACTCTTTTAGAATATACTCTTTTAAATGTTCTGCCGAAGCACCCAGGGGTGTTCTCTGCAAACCACAGATGCAGAGGGGGAGAAGCCGCTGAAATGCGCCGTAAGATCCAGCAGAGAAAGGTGAATGAACTCTGCGGATGAATTCAGCTCAATGAATATAACCACTCGGCTCCGAAGAGAAAATCTGAAGTGGTTGCATACCAGCTCCTTTTATATCCGTATGTCCGGGGGAGTGGCATGCAAATTCCACTCGCCAATTCTCATTGGCCTTTTTTAAAAAAAGCAGAGGTGTTTGGGGGTCCCAAGAGTGACCCCTAGTGTCACTACATCGACACAACGTTGAGTCAGTGACAGATAGGGAACAAACCACACTTACCGACAGTAGAAAACATGGTCTTGCATACCAACACAGCTTGATGGAGTGCAAATCCAAAGGCAGGGGTCTCAAGGCGTGTTTTTCTAAGTTTCAAACTTCATTTAACTTGACACAGAGACCTAAAAACAGTATGTTTATAAACGCAACATAGCCGAGACACTCAAAGCATCCGTCTGATGCAAGTGTATATTGACGCAGTTTTAGACAAGCCCTTATAATAAATCTCAGACTGATTGACGAATTCAGTTGTAAAATGGATTGCTGTGAACTGTAGGCCAATGATAGGCTTATGTTCAATAATATGGAAATAAACTATATATTGCATTCTAAAGCTAATTTTTGTATTGTCTTTTTTAATGCTTAACTTTTGTGCCTAAAAAATTTAATGCATTTTAATTTACTTATATACACTATATTGCCAAAAGTATTCGCTCACCCATCCAAATAATTGAATTCAGGTGTTCCAATCACTTCCATGGCCACAGGTGTATAAAATGAAGCACCTGGGCATGCAGACTGCTTCTACAAACATTTGTGAAAGAATGGGCTGCTCTCAGGAGCTCAGTGAATTCCAGCATGGTACTGTGATAGGATGCCACCTGTGCAACAAGTCCAGTCGTGAAATTTCCTCGCTACTAAATATTCCACAGTCAACTGTCAGTGGTATTATAACAAAGTGGAAGCGATTGGGAATGACAGCAACTCAACCACGAAGTGGTAGGCCACGTAAAATGACAGAGCGGGGTTAGCGGATGCTGAGGCGCATAGTGCGCAGAGTCAATCGCTGCCGACCTCCAAAGTTCATGTGGCCTTCAGATTCGTTCAAGAACAGTGCGTAGAGAGCTTCATGGAATGGGTTTCCATGGCCGAGCAGCTGCATCCAAGCCATACATCACCAAGTGCAATGCAAAGCGTCGGATGCAGTGGTGTAAAGCACGCCACCACTGGACTCTAGAGCAGTGGAGACGCGTTCTCTGGAGTGACGAATCACGCTTCTCCATCTGGCAATCTGATGGACGAGTCTGGGTTTGGCGGTTGCCAGGAGAACGGTACTTGTCTGACTGCATTGTGCCAACTGGGAAGTTTGGTGGAGGGGGATTATGGTGTGGGGTTGTTTTTCAGGAGCTTGGCTTGGCCCCTTGGTTCCAGTGAAAGGAACTCTGAATGCTTCAGCATACCAAGAGATTTTGGACAATTCCATGCTCCCAACTTTGTGGGAACAGTTTGGGGATGGCCCCTTCCTGTTCCAACATGACTGCGCACCAGTGCACAAAGCAAGGTCCATAAAGACATGGATGAGCGAGTTTGGTGTGGAAGAACTTGACTGGCCTGCACAGAGTCCTGACCTCAACCCGATAGAGCACCTTTGGGATGAATTAGAGCGAAGACTGCGAGCCAGGCCTTCTCGTCCAACATCAGTGTCTGACCTCACAAATGCGCTTCTGGAAGAATGGTCAAAAATTCCCATAAACACACTCCTAAACCTTGTGGAAAGCCTTCCCAGAAGATTTGAAGCTGTTATAGCTGCAAAGGGTGGCGTCATATTAAACCCTATGGATTAAGAATGGGATGTCACTTAAGTTCATATGCGTCTAAAGGCAGATGAGCGAATACTTTTGGCAATATAGTGTATGTATATATATATATATATATATATATATATATATATATATATATATATATATATATATATATATATTATTTATAATTATTTAATTATTATATATTTAATTATTTTTATGTGAGGGGCTTTCTCAGCAAATACGTATGTAAGCAATTCATTGCAATTAATTACATAAATTAATCATCATACCATTAATTAGATTAAACATTTTAATCGAATGCCCTAATAAAAAAAATATATATATATATATTGCAATATGCAGAACACTGTGCATAATTCACTTCATATGGTACCTGTACTAGACATTATGTCAGTTTGCCAGATCAGTATAAGGTTTGAGGCTTTGCATCATCTAGAGTGTTTCTGTAGGGTACTGCATTACCCATTACATTTTCATTTTCATCATCAACACATACACACTCAATTTAAGCTGAGAGGTATTAAGTTTGTTTTTGTGTGTTAATGTTTGTAGTTGGTCTCTGTCGGGTTCAGAGCAGTTTGCTCTGCGTTACGCTGATGGTCCACAGCTTTACATCACTGAACAGGTCAGAAACTAACATACAGCATTAACAGTCAATATACAATGACACTACTCATGTGAAATTCTACCGCATATTTATTATAAAAGGATAAACAAATGGCAGATAAATGCCTTTTCAGTTGCTTGAAATGGGCAAATATTGTCATAATCTTACATAGTAATGCAAATGCCTATGTTGAAAAGTATAAAAAAAATTCTCAGTAAAGAATTTCTCACAGTTCTCACAGTACTGCAGTTCTTTGTACCTGTTTTGGTTTGCTAAGTAAATTGTGTGTCACTGTTAAGGATGTACTGATTAGGAAATAATTATCATCAGATCATACAGTTGCTGTAGTAACTTTCTTCTATTTTTTGTTTCCAGAATCGAGGTGATATTAAAAATGGGACCATACTGCGATTAGCCATCTCTCCTGTAAGTCTAACAATATTCACAATATAATAGTTGATCGAGTTGATGTTTCACATTAGCCAAACTATAGCAGGGTTACTTGCTTATTCTTGTATGGAAAGGGCATAGAAAATAAGTTCATTTGAGTGTGTTCATTGTAATGTCAGTGTTCATCAGCTGAATCACACAAAAGTTTTCAGTAGAGTTTGTTGTGGATTGTGTAATATCAAAATAACAGTTGATAATACTTCAAGTTCATTCATCACACTGGTAAATCGAGCACATTGCATTGTGAGATTACAGTATTCTGTAGAGCTGGGTAAAAAAAAAAAAAAAGATTTTCTGATTAATCACGATCTTCATTTGAACTATCTGATACTTAAATTCACAGATCAATCTTTTACTTCAGTGTGGGATTGGACGATATACAAGAAATATTTCAGAAATCAGATTACATCATCAACCCCCTTGCCCCCACTGCCAAGTCCGTAAAGCAAATATCTTACCTGTGTGACAAGTAATAATTAATACAAATAAATAGGATTCAAAAATATTATCAAAAAAATAAAAAAAATAAAATAAAAATATATATATATGTGTGTGTGTGTGTGTGTGTGTGTGTGTGTGTGTGTGTATATATATATATATATATATATATATATATATATATATATATATATATATATATGTATTTCTGTAACTGCTGATCTCCTGGAATTTTCACACACAACAGTCTCTAGAGTTTACTCAGAATGGTGCCAGAAACAAAAAACATCAAGTGAACGGCAGTTCTGTGGACAGAAACACCTTGTTGATGAGAGAGGTCAACAGAGAATGGCCAGACTGGTTTGAACTGACAAAGTCTATGGTAACTCAGATAACCACTCTGTACAATTGTGGTGAGAAGAATAGGGTTGGCGCTGTTTTGGTGGCACGAGTGGGACCTACACAATATTAGGCAGGTGGTTTAATGTTGTGACTGATCGGTGTGTATGTGTGTATATATATATGTGTGTGTGTGTGTGTGTGTGTGTGTTATTAAAACCTGCACCATTTTTAGCTTTTCCCTCATGTCTCGTGCAGCCCGAAAGGATTTGTGTGTGTGTCTGCGACAAGCAGTCTCTCGGAAAGGGTTTTCAGCTGGTCATATAGTTACTCCATTCCACAAAGCTTTAACCTCAGAGAAGGTGATTATGCTTGCTTTCCTTTCTAGAAACCTGCATTAGATGATGTTGCAAAAAAAGGTTCTGCTTTTGGCTGTAATTTATCTAATGATAATACGTCCCGGAATAGTGGTTTTAGGGTGCTTTCACACTAACACTTTTGGTGCGCACTCTGGTTCATTTAATGTCAAAGTTCGTTTCGCTTAGATGAAGTGAACCACTGTTGTTAGTGTATCATTTGTGCATTTGCAGTCTCCCGATCACAGTTATTATGGTAAAATGCAGTTCTCACACCTGCTTGTCTGTCAAATACATTGCCTTCAAAGAACAGCTCACATTATTCACATCTTTGCACATTCAGTGCATCCACAGCAGACAAATGCACGTGTCGTTCTGAACAAACCCAGGTTCGGACCAACCAATTGAACCAAGCGTGAAAGCACCCTGTTTGTTTACTTCAATTAGTCACCACCAGGTAGAACACCAGTTTTCTTTATAGGTGTAAACCTAATAAATATAGTTAATCTATTTAATGCTGCATAATAATTTCCTCTGTGTTCATTTCGAATTTGTGTTTGTATTGCATTTCGTAATTGCAGTTAATGCTGCGTAAAGAAAGTGAAATAGAACTCATTTGAGTGTTTTTGTATAATTTTATGATTTAATTACTTTCATCTTTGTTTTTTAAACTGCTTTCCCTAAGCAAATTGTAAGGTTATTTTATGGGGCCTAACACGCCATCATTTTATTTAAAAGGAAAACTTAAGTTTAACTCCATGGCCTGCAAATTAAAAGCTTCTTTTAAGGAGTCACAAAGCAATGTGTTTTGAATAACTTTTGATTAAACTCTCTCTCTTTTTTTTTTTTTTTTTTTTGCCTTAATGACATTTCATAATATTTTTTTCCCAACAGGCTGTATTTCCTTAATTTTGACATTTCTAATATACAGCATGTGCTGTTTTATTTAGACCTTAGGCCTGCTAAGCCATAGCGTATTTGTTACAATTCATGTCTGTGTCTAGACAGCTGAATATAACTGCTATGGAAAATGTTTAATGCTATTCAAATAACATGTCGGCAGTGAAAATGGACGTAACCAGCCTCTCTAATTGTATCGTCTCTATATCCATTTTGCAAAATATCCTGTCGCATAGCACGGAATGCATGTTCAAAATTATAATTCTATTATAATCATTATTTTTATGAGACACACACATAACCACACACACACACATGTTGGTGCGGCTATTATTATGAGGACTCTCCATAGACATAATGATTTGTATACTGTACAAACTATAGATTATATCCCCTACCCCTAAACCTAACCCTCACAAAATACTTTCTACATTTTTACATTTTCAAAAAAAACATTGTCCTCGTAAACCACACACACACACACACACACACACACACACACACACACACACACACACACACACACACACAGCGCAGGCACATAGAGAAAGTGAACACACATAAAGCACCACTTAGCTCACACTAAGTAAATTACCTCAGCAATTATTAAATAACCCATTTGGTAACACTTTCTATGAAGCTCATATTTATAATGCATTGTTATGCATTCATAATATCTTATATAATACACCTTATAATATGTTAAAAAATAATTGCAACTACAGTAATAATACATTATAAGACTTTACCTGTACATAGATACACCTTAAAGAATATAAAGCATTATGACACAATCGACATCCAATTTTATCCGCAGAAGTTGTAATGCAATGTATATATACAGTATATACTGTACTGTATATATTATGTATCATATTGTAATGTTGGTGGCTGCTGGCAATGACGATGACGAAGACGATGACGTGAAGATGAATAACCCAAGTGCAGTTTATTTACAAATGTGATAACCAATAACCCTAACTACAAATGTGAAACATAAAACATGAACATGGACTTGACTATGGTTTGACTTGACTACAAAGTTATATTCAATACATGACCACTAGACAATGCAAACATGAGGGCTTAAATACAAGACATGGGAGAACATAAACCAATGAACAAACAGAACTCATAATAAACCAATGAAAACATGACACATGAACATGGAGGGAAAACAGGAATCACATGACAAGGGAAACAGGAACTAAACATTTCAAAATAAAAGACATGAATCAACAAAATACACGATGCATATAAGTGCTGTCATGCAAAAGCAGCATAGTGTCAACAGTCATAAGGCTTTATGACTTGAATATACCATTATAAGTGACCGCTTTAAGTAAAGTTACTAAAGCAATGTCTTCATATAAATAGACATAGAATAAACTTGTAATATAATATATTATTTGAATATAATGGAAGTTATATAAAACTGCCACATTTCCCCACCGCCCGACTCAGGCCGGAGAGGCATCTGGCCTGTCTACCACTCCCCCCCACCCATTTCTGGAGAGGAAGTCGGTGACAGCCATCTGCGCTCCCGGTCTGTGGACCACCTTGAACTTAAACGGCTGAAGAGCCATATACCAGTGGGTGATCCGTGTGTTGGTATCTTTCATGCGGTGGAGCCACTGGAGTGGGGCATGATCCGAGCAGATGGTGAAGGCCTGCCCCAACAGGTAGTACCGGAGAGTGAGGACTGCCCACTTGATGGCGAGACAATCCTTTTCCACGGTGCTGTACTTAGTCTCCCTCAGTGAGAGCTTACGGCTAATGTACAGCACTGGGCGCTCCTCCCCCTTCACCACCTGCGAGAGTAGGGCCCCCAGCCCTCTGTCTGAAGCGTCCATCTGCAAGACAAAAGGGAGAGATAAAGCGGGTGAATGTAAAAGCGGCCCCCAGCAAAGCACGGCTTTCACTTGCATAAACGCCTGTTGACACTGCTCCATCCACTGGACCGGGTCTGGAGCTCCCTTTTTAGTGAGTTCAGTCAGTGGGCTGGTGACGTCCGAATAATTAGGCACGAATCTCTTATAATAGCCAGCCAGCCCCGTGACCTGTCTCACCCTCTTTTTGGTCTTGGGCCTCGGGCAGGCTGCAATCGCCGCAGTCTTGTCAATTTGGGGATGCACCTGCCCGTGGCCCAAGTGGAACCCCAGATACCGTACCTCCACCTGCCCAAACGCGCACTTCGTGGGGTTTGCTGTGAGTCCCGCCCGTCGCAGCCATCTCAGAACCACCCTCAGTTGCTGCATGTGCCGCTGCCAATCATTACTGTAAATGATGATGTCATCTAAGTATGCAGCGGCGTAAGTCAAATGCTGTCTGAGGATTCGGTCCATGAGACACTGAAACGTAGCCGGGGCTCCAAACAAACCGAACGGAAGCGTCACAAATTGGTGTAATCTGAACGGTGTGGAGAAGGCTGTTTTTTCATGGGAAATTGGTGTCAAGGGATCTGCCAATAACCCTTTGTCAAATCCAGTGTCGAATAAAATCGAGCAGTGCCAATCTGATCGAGCAACTCATCAGCGCGAGTCATTGGGTATGCGTCAAATTTAGACACAGCGTTGACTTTTCTATAATCCACACAGAACCGTACAGACCCGTCGCTCTTAAGAACAAGAACAACCTGGCTGGACCAATCACTGTGGAATTTCTCTCTTACCCCCATATCGAGCATTGCATCCAATTCATCCCAGACAATTTTCTTTTTGTGCTTGGGCAATCGATAGGGATGGCTACGTACCACCACCCCTGGCTCGGTCTTGATGTGGTGTTGGATGAGGTTCGAGCGACCCGGTAGAGGGGAAAATACATCTGCGAATTCTTGTTGTAGTTTGGCAACCTCTGCGAGTTGGTATGGTGCGAGGTGGTCTCCGCAAGTGACCGGGGTGAAATGATTGAGTTTCGTATTCACCTCCGGCCCGAGCTCCGCCCTCTCTGGAACTATTGTAGCCAGTGTCACAGGGACTGCCTCCTTCCATAATTTCAGGTTAAGGTGATAAATTTGCCGTGTGCCCCCTCTATCAGTTCGCTTTACCTCATAATAGAGATCCCCCACTCGTCGTGTGACCTCAAAGGGTCCTTGCCACTTGGCGAGTAATTTGGAGCTCAATGTGGGGAGTAATACGTGTACCTTATCTCCCGGTGCAAATTCCCGCAGCCGATTTCTCCTGTCATACAACCGGCACTGTCGTTCTTGAGCTTGGAGCAAATTCTCCTGTGTTAGTTGCCCCAAGGTGTGGAGTTTTGCTCTAAGATCAAAAAGGTATTTAATTTCATTCTTACTGTTTGAAGGTCCCTCCTCCCAAGCTTTGCGTATGACATCAAGCATGCCACGCGGGCACCGCCCATACAGCTGCTTGAATGGGGAAAATCCCGTGGAGGCTTGTGGGACCTCTCATACTGTGAATAACAGGGGATCGAGCCATTTGTCCCAATTTGTAGTATCCTCATGCACGAACTTACGAATCATATTTTTAAGGGTTTTATTAAATCGCTCCACCAGGCCATCTGTTTGTGGATGGTAAATACTGGTGCGAATTGACTTAATGCCCAATAATTTGTAAAGCTCGCGTAGTGTTCATGACATAAAGGTTGTGCCCTGATCGGTGAGGATTTCTTTCAGAATCCCCACCCGGGAGATTATTTTGAAGAGTGCTTCCGCAGCACTACTTGCTGAGATGCTGTGTAGAGGCACTGCTTCCAGATATCGTGTTGCATAGTCAACTAGGACTAATACAAAACGATGTCTGCATGCTGACCGCTCTAATGGTCCGACGAGGTCCATTCCAATTCTCTCGAAGGGGACCTCGATCAGTGGAAGAGGGCGCAATGGCGCTTTTGGGGTGGCCAGTGGATTCACCAGCTGACATTCGCGGAATGCTGCACACCACCTACGGACATCGCCGCCAATGCCCGGCCAATAAAAACGGACTATTAGACGGTTCAGTGTTTTCCTTTCCCCTAGATGACCCGCCATGGGATTATAATGAGCGCCTGGAAAACCATTTCCCTGCCAGAGCATCGCACATTTCACATCTCATCACTTTCGGGCAGGACCCATCCGCACATATTCCCTTTAAAATATTTCTAAATTCAGGCCAATTAGTCCCCAAAATCAGCGGATGGGTGAGGCGGGAACTAACCGGGGCCTCCACTCTATGTTTTGTTCCCCAGAATTTAATCACAAGGGTCACCACAGGGTAGTTGTGAATATCCCCATGCACACACTTCACCCTCACCGTTTTAGTTGTGCCCAACTAGACGCTTGACCACGCCCCCTCTGCCACAGTCATGTTATAATGCATTTTACTCTTAGGTATAACTTGAATATTTAAGTATCATAATGGATTATAATTGTGGTGGTTACAGTTATTTATAAATAGTTATAAAAAACCTATATGGTGTATTATGAGATGTTACAAATGCATTATAATGGATTTATAATTACTTCACAATTCATTATAAATATGGGCTTCATAGAAAGTGTTACCACTGCAGATTGTACACCGTTTCAACTGCAGATTGATGCAAGTATGTTTACTTGAATTCTTGATATTGATGTTAAAAACATTTTCTTAACTTATATCTTTTATTGTTTTTATTTGTTCTATTGCTTGTAACTTGTTTTTTTGTACTTTATTACTGACTGTTTACTTGTCTTGAATAATTGCTTGAGAATTGAACAATATTTACTCAAATTAGTATTTTGTTGTGGTATAGAAATTGGTATTGAGTTTCATCAAATTGCTTTCATATGTAAGCAAAATGGACATTATAAATGAAATACACTTAAATTAATTTAATATGAATCAAATCAAGATCTGAATAAAATAAAATTTTGAGCTTGTAATTTGGAATCGAATTGGGAAAACTGTATATCTGATTACCAAGCCCTAGTATTGCATGCTGTGCGCTCTGTTGTATACTGCAAATTTTGGCTAATGCAGTAGATCATTCGAATGAAAATGTTGACACTACTACATTGAAAGTTTACAGACTGAAGTTTTGGAAGATTTGGGTTATTTTTAGATGAACTGCTTGATGGTCTTGACACTAGACCCCGTTTACACCTGATATTAAGGTGCGTCTCGGGTAATCCGATCACATGTTGTCAGGCGAGACACTTTGCTGTTTACACCTAATATTACCATGCATCTCCTCTGACTACTTGTGTTCGGATTTCGAGGGGAGTGTCTCTGATTTCATGATGACATACTGTACATCAATCACTATGTCATTGTGTTACTGCATGAGAATAAAATGCAGAAACGTCTGAAAAGACAAGAAAAACCGCTAACAAAACTGGCGCATGGTCTGGTTTCTCCCAGATGCAGTTGAAATTTATTCTAAACACAAACACAACATTTCGAGCTAAATTATCTATTGTTTTCTCATCTGTGTCACTGCATGTTGTCAGACACACTGAAGAAGATCCGTGAAGTTCTTGTGCTTGTATATGTATCCGTTTTTAAAAATGTCCCAATTAGACAGTTATTTCCTTTTAAAATCGCACGTAACCGGCAAAGTTTAAAAGTGCAGCGATTGATTGACAGCTGAGGGGTGCCGCTTTGCTGCTGTCCAGGATGCATTCAGGGATTTAGTGTTTGCACCTCAAATGCGATGTGGTCACATGCGTTTTTGACTACCTCCGTATGTGGTTTTTGTGATCCGATCAAATTTTTTTTAAACCCAAGTCACTTTACATTAGGTTGCAATATTAGTTAGTAAGAATTTTAGCTGATAGATTGTTAAATCATAACTAGGCCTGCACAGAATCTGCACCAGATTCAGAAGTTAGCAGGCTCAGGGCAAAAATGCAGCCAAATTGATCAAAATGCCCCCAAAATTCTAAATATTGAGTAATGAGTTGCTGTTTTTATTTTATTAATGACATTTGATATAGTTTTTAAAATTCTGTTTTAGACTTTACAAATTGCAATCTACATTTGAAGGATTCAGTATGGAACCCTAAAATCCAAAGACTGATCTTTTAATCTATGTCTATTTTCAGTGGACAAGTGAAACTTTTTGCGAAACATTATTTGTTGCACGCCACCCATCCTGCTGATTTTTCGAGTCAGTGGAATATCATCACACTGTCAACCCGCACAGACGTGCTCAGAACAGACACGTCCTGCTCATCCGCATCAGTTTTGGTGTCGTGCTCCCGCTCTAAGTTCTGTGACCGTTCACCCTGTTATTTTAAAATAAACTGTCTTTCCCTGCCCATCAGCCCATCTCAATTATGCTGCTATGTGTCTGTCTGAAAAACATCCTCACCTGCTAGAAAAAGTGTGAGAGGGATGGATTCTGTTCAACTACGGTAACGCCTTATAAAACGGTCAGAAATCTAGGGGTAACCATCGATAACCTTCTAAATTTCACCGACCACATCTCAAAGACAACACGATCATGTAGATTTACACTCCACAATATCAGGAAGATAAGACCCTTCCTCTCTGAACATGCCACACAACGTCTTGTTCAGTCACTTGTCATAACTAGACTGGACTACTGTAATGCTCTCATTGCAGGCCTCCCTGCATGCGCAATTAGACCCCTGCAAATGATCCAGAATGCAGCAGCACGTCTGGTCTTTAATGAACCAAAGAGAGCACGTTACACCACTCCTTGTTCACTGGCTGCCTGTTGATGCACGTATCAAATTCAAGGCTCTGAACATCTTTTCCATGAGCACTTAACCACTCATTAAAAAAAAAAAAAAAACAATTATTGTTGCACTTAAATCTGTCTTGAATACTACTATTCTGATGCTAGTGAAACTTTGTAATACAGCACTTTTCATACCACTGTCTCCTTAAGATTCGCTTATAATGTATTCCTCTTTTGTTTGTCGCTTTGTATAAAAGTTTCTGCCAAATGAATAAATGTAAATGTAAATTTATATATATAAATGTATTTGTATAGATATATTTACTGTATATACATCCAATTTTTATAATTTTGGCTCTGTAAATCACCACAATGGATTTGAAATGAAGTAATCATCAAGCAGACTGTCAGCTTTAATTTGAGGGTATTTACATAAAGATTGGGTGAACGATTTAGGAATAACATTACTTTTTATATGTAGTCCCCCCTTTATAAGGGAACAAATGTAATTGGACAGTTGACTGAGAAGCTGTTTCATGGCCAGATATAAGCTGTTCCCAAGTTATTTCATTATTAATTAAGCAGTTAAGAGGTTTGTAGTTGATTCCAAATGTGAAATTTGCCTTTAGAGCTGTTACTGTCAGTTAAGCTGGCCATCATTAGGCTGAAAAACAAAAAACAAAAAATCCTCCAGAGAGACTTACGTACTTGTACTCTTGCTTATTTCATTTTACTTTGTATTTTATTTTCCTGTTCTATTATATACATTTCCATATGTTTGCAAGTTTTTATTTTATTTTTTGTTTATTTTGTGTGAAGGCATTGTAAAGAAACCTTACTAGCAGAAACCTTACGAGTGGCCAAATCAACAATTTGGTACATTCTTAAAAAGACTGGTGAGCTCAGCAACACTAAAAGGCCTAGACGACGGAAGACAACTGTGGTGGATGATCGCAGAATTCTTTCCTTGCTAAAGACAAACCGCTTCACAACATCTAGCCAAGTCAAGAGCACTTTCCAGGATTTAGGCGTATCATTGTCAAAGTCAACAATCAAGAGAAGACTATATGAAAGTAAATAAAGAGGGTTTACCACAAGGTGCAAAACACTGTTAAGCCTCAAAAATAAGAAGGCCAGATTAGACTCACCTGCCAATTTCTGTAACACTTTTCTTTGGACAGATAAAACTAAGATCAACCTGTACCAGAATCATGTGAAGAGAAGAGTATAGAGAAAGGAACAGCTCAAGAAGCATCCCACATCATCTGTTAAACATGGTGTACGCAGTGTAATGGCATGGGCATGTATGGCTGCCGATGGAACTAGAGTTTATTAATGACTAGAGTTTATTAATGATATGACCGCTGACAGAAGCAGCAGGGTGAATTCTGAAGTGTTTAGGCCTATACTACTGTATCTGCTCGGATTCAGCCAAAGGCTGCAAAACTGATAGGATGGCACTTTACAGTACAGATGGTCAATGACCCCAAACATACTACTAAAGCCACCAAGGAGCTTTTCAAGGCAAAATAAGTTGATTATTCTTTAATGGCCGAGCCAGTCACCTGACCTCAACCCAATTCAACATGAACAGGTTTGTCATTACACTAGCTGAAGATAAAACTGAAGGCAGAAAGACCCACAAACAAACTTAAAATGGCTGCAGTAAGGCCTGCAGTAAGGCCAAAGCATCACTAGGTAGGAAACCCAGAATTTAGTGATGTCCATAGGTCCATTCACTGCAAATGATCATTTTATTTATGTTTATGTTAGTTTGTCTAATTACTTTCGAGCCCCTGAAAATGGGGCTATGTATAAAAATGACTGTAATTCTTAAACAGTCCATGCAATATATTTGTGAAACCCCTTCAATTAAAGCTGAAAGTCTGCACTTCGGTCACATCTTGAAAACTTCATTTCAAACCCATTCTGGTGGCATATAGAGCCTGGGTGT
The DNA here is from genome assembly GCF_019703515.2 of Myxocyprinus asiaticus. NCBI lineage: Eukaryota > Metazoa > Chordata > Actinopteri > Cypriniformes > Catostomidae > Myxocyprinus > Myxocyprinus asiaticus. Next base: position 31,987,203 of record NC_059378.1, read on the forward strand.
TCAATTAACATTTTAAGAGGTCCAGTTTATGTCCGAACAATCATAACTTACACTAATTCAGCAGTCAATATGTTTATAATTCAAAAATATTTTAGTTCATTTCAGATTCATTTGTATAGTTCTTTTCACCAAAGGAAAAAAAAAATGGTTCCAGTGCGCTTTACATATAGAATATAGATTATACTGTAGAATAGTGCCTTATAAACCCCCAGTAAGCAAACCAAAGGTGAAAAGTCTGTGATAAGGAAATACTCTCTAGGAGTAACAATAATAATGATAATGATGATGATGAAACTCATTCATTTCACAAAACCAAGGCAATATGATAATCTTAGATTTCCAGTGGATCATTTCATGTGAGTGTTAACAATTGCTCTGACTGGCTGCTGAATTATAGAAGTAACTGACTGTAAATGCGTCTCTACCCTGTGCCATTATCATGACATTCAATATGCACCAATGCGCATGAGAATCAACAAGCCACAGATTAAATGATTAATTGTTTCCCACGAATGCAATTCTCTGTTCATTAAATAGTCTGAAAAACTGACCTTTTCTTTTAAAATCATGTGATAATTTAAATGCTCCATTTCTCTGCGTCCAGTAAAAAAAAACTGTTTATTTTTATTTTTTATTTTAGGCCTACTGAATTATGATAAAGTAGTAATTCACCGTCCATGTGGTCTTGGACAAATGGGTAACAAAAAGTAGGGAAAGCCAATAATTCTTAATTATTTTCTAAATGAAACTTCAGTAGGCCTATTTGTTTATGGAAGATAAATTCATGTTTCGGCCTACAGACCCAAAATGTCTCTTTTATATGGGAAATTAAACATTCTGTAAAATATGTTGTATAAATGCATACTCTGGTGTTTTTTCCAAGAAGCTGGTTTTGTCATAGTCAAGTTTACAGCACTCTTCTTATGAACACAACTGATGATTCAAGTGGCTCGCTACATCGTGCGTACGCGAGAAAAGTGATGGAAGAGTTCCAGAGAGAGAAACTGTAAATAAACATATTGCTGTTGAACTCTATTTTGATGTTGAATATTGAATGTCTAATAATATGTCTAGTTAAATACAAACTGTTATAATGATCATGATAGACTGGGGGGCCCAGTGGGGCATCAAGTGTTTTTATTTTAGGAGGGGGTGGGGTAACACAATATACATGTTAATGTTTTTATTATTATTAGGGGGCCATGCACCGAAGGTGCTGGAACCCTATAGTATCTGTTAGGATTTTCTTATTAGGGGGCCAAGCAGTGAAGGTGATGAAAACCTAATGTATCCATGTAACAGCGTACATATTTACGCTACTTACTGAGGAGTCAGTAAGCAGCGGAAACAGTCAACGTGAGTATTTTATTACTCTTCAGCGTCATTCACAAAACTCAAACAAAAGGGCACTTAGTGGCCAAATAAACACGCAAACGAGTCAAGCAGTCTTGTCGCACACACTGTTTCTCACTGGTCCCTCTTTTTCTGCCAACTGATGCACTTTGTCTGCCTTTTCAGGTGTCAGGTCTAATGACAGCCCAGGTGACGAGCCTTACTGCTCTCCCTCTCCCGCAGACAGACACACGACCACGCCCCCATCCCCACATACCCCCACCACCCAACTCAGGCTGGGGCAACATCTGGCCTGCCAACTCCCCCCCCCCCCCCCCCCATTTCTGGAGAGAAAGTCAGCCACAGCCATCTGCGCCCCCGGTCTGTGGATCACCTCGAATTTAAACAGCTGAAGTGCCAGGTATCAAAGGGTGATTTGCGCGTTGGTATCTTTCATGCGGTGGAGCCATTAGAGTGGGCCGTGATCTGAGCAGAGGGGGAAGGTCCGCCCCAGCAGGTAGCAGCTCACTTGATCGCAAGACAATCCTTCTCAATGGTACTGTACTTTGTCTCCCTCAAGGAGAGCTTGTGACTTATGAACAGTACCAGCCGTTCCTCCCCTCCCACCTCCTGCGAGAGCACCTCCTCCAGCCCCCTATCGGATGTATCCATCTGCAAAATAATGGGGAGAGAGAAGTTAGGAGTATGTAAAAGTGGCCCCCCACAAAGCGCAGACTTTACTTTTAGGAAAGCCTGTTGGCACGACTCCGTCCACAGGACAGGATTGGGGGCCCCTTTTCTAGTAAGATCAGTCAACGGGCTGGTGAAGTTAGAGTAATTAGGCACAAACCTTTGGTAGTAGCCAACCAGTCCCAGAAACAGTCTTACCTCCTTTTTGGTCTTGGGCATCGGGCAGGCCGTGATCGCTACGGTTTTGTTAAGCTGGGGTCGCACCTGCCCGTGACCCAAGTGCAACCTCAGATACCGAACTTCCACCCGCCCAATTGCGCACTTCTTCGGATTGGCCGTAAGACAGTTCTCAGATGTTGCATATGCCGCCACCAGTCATTACTTTAAATAATAATATCATCTAAATACGCAGTGGCATATGCTGTATGCGATCTGAGAATTTTGTCCATGAGACGCTGAAACGCGGCTGGGGCCCCGAACAAACCAAACGGAAGAGTCACAAATTGGTGTAAGCCGAACGGTGTGGAAAAAGCCATTTTTTCTCGGGAGATTGGAGTTAAAGGGATCTGCCAATAACCATTTGTTAAATACAGTGTTGAATAAAATTGAGACGGGCCCAACCGATCGAGCAACTCTTCAATCAGAGGCATTGGGTATGCTTCAAATTTGGACACCGCGTTCACTTTGCGATAGTCTACAGAGAACCGGACCATCCTGTCACTCTTAGGTACCAGAATTACCGGGCTGGCCCAGTCGCTGTGCGACTCTTCTATTACGCCCATCTCGAGCATTGCCTCTAATTCTTCCTGAACAACCTTTTTCTTGTGTTCAGGAAGGCGATGGGGTGGCTACAAACCACCACCCCCCGGGGTGGTCTCGATATGGTGTTCTATGAGGTTCGTGCGACAAGGGGAGAGGCGAGAACACATCCACAAATTCCGCTTGCAACTTGGGCACGTCTGTGAGCTACGACGGTGAGAGGTGGTCTCCACATGGGACCGGGGTGAATGAATTTGGTTTGAGAGTCACCTCTGGCCCGAGCTCAGCCCTCTCCAAAACTATCATCACCAAGGCCACAGAGACTGCCTCCCCCTATGATTTTGGAGGTTATGGGCTAAAATCAAAATTCTTTATTCCTCTGACTCCTTGAGTCAAGCCCTACAAAATAAAATAAATATATAATAAATAATAAATATATCTCCGATCTTTCATTTCCGTCTATAATTTTTTTCCGCCATTTTGAATTTTTTGAAAAGGTGGTGGCGACTAAAGCACATAACTGGTAATCAGAAGGTTGCCGATTCGATCCCCACAGTCACCACCATTGTGTCCTTGAGCAAGGCACTTAACTCCAGATTGCTCCGGGGGGATTGTCCCTGTAAAAAGTGCACTGTAAGTCACTTTGGATAAAAGTGTCTGCGAAATGCATAAATGCATATGCAAACCTACTTTTTTTTTAAACCTACCGTTAGTCTGATCGGCATGCAGTTTGGTATACATCATCTACAGACCCTCCTGACAAAAAGATATAAAAAATTTCGATACGTCAAATCGTTCTGAAGATATTAACGATACAATTCCTTCAGTTTAACGCAATTTGAGTAATAAATCAATATCTACTCATTGCAAACTCCAAATGTAACCAAACTCAGTGCACATAGTCAACAGGACGTTTACAAGACGCCATCAATGTTTCATACCATTCCACCCCTAGGGGACGCTACAACTAAAAAACTGTCATAACTTTGCAGCCATTTTAGCGACAAAGTTCAAATTAAATATGCATGTCCTTTGGTTCAAATGCTAACATATTCTTTAAAAAAAATTATTCGACAAATTAACAAAAATGGCCGCCACTGGCCAATATAATTTCAGCACCTTATAACTCATATTGGGAATGGACGAGGGTTATGGAAATTACTATACACAAGCAGGGTGTCAATTAGGAGCCGCATATCACATTTTGTGACAATCGGCCACACGGTGGCGGTATAATTAGCTAATTCGCCTTTTTAACTCATTACTCCGGAACTGTATAGGCTACAATACAAATTTTTAGCTTCTTTGAATCCACCAGTGCCCTACATTGATATGGTCACATGGATTTTCATTCCCGCAAAAAACTTTATCACAGATATTTTTTTTAAAAACCTACTTTTTCGAACTCATCCTAGGCCGTTTTCCCAATTCACATGAAACTTGGCAAAAATAATCAACTGACCCTCCTTACAAAAAGTAATCAAAAGAATTTTGATAAGTCGAATCGTTGTGAAGATATAAGCAAATATATTTTGGGGTGTGGCTTACAATGACATATTAGGTTGTATCTTGTGAGCGCAATTTTCAATCTTGACAACATTTTGAACACATAGACAAGAGAAAACTCTAACGTTACATGCCAAGTTCCATCCATTTTTGAAGCTAGAGGGCACTATAACTTAAGAAAATCCTAATTGTGCAACTGTGCTCAAACAGTTGAATTAACTCCAGAACCATATCCGTTTTTGTATTTCTGTGAATCCATTAGTGCCTCCAAATTATTTGGTTACATGAATTTCCAATTTTCACGAAAAACCTACTTTTTCAAACTCATCCTAGGCTGTTTGCCTGATTCACATGAAACTTCATACACATTATCTACAGATATTCCTGACAAAAAGTTATCAAAAGAATTTTGATATGTCAACTTGTTCAGAAGATATTAGCCGATAGGTTTTTGCATGTGGCCTGTTATGACTAATTGACCCATTACTTGTGAGCATACTTTTTAAACTTAAACTTAATATTCATGCACAAAAAATATTTTGAGGTAACATGCAAAATTTTCATCAATTTGGCAGTGCTATAACAGATGAAATAGCTATTTTTTCAACTGCATTTTTAAGCAGTTAGAAATATGGAGATTGACAGGCTGTTTTACAGATTTGAAGATAATCTTTTAAGGTCCATTATGCACCGCTGACTGGCTGTCATTAAATTGCTGCAGGGATTACATAATGGTTAAACATTCCGTGCATCTTAATTCAGCTCATTTTTATCATGCTTAGTGATTTAACACCGATTTAACATTTAAATCTCAGTTATGATTAACTTTAAACTTGCAGCTGAGGTCGTGTATATATTAAATTGACCTAAAATTAAACATGAATAACTTCGTAAGAGAACAGTGAATATGCCGTCAGCCCTCTGAAAAACGTTTATCATATCATTTATATTTATTATGGCCGAAACCTTTGGCCATCAGCCGCAATGTATGCTTTCAAATCCAGGGTCGGCGTGATTACCGCTTCCCTGTATGCGGGGACATGGGACAAAGACGGTTCTCTCGAGAAAAAAGGAGAAAACAGCATTAATTCGGCACTTCATGAGAGCAGTTACAAGCGACAGGTGATCGTCACTTGTAATTGCAACAACATTTTTTTAAGCTCTTAACTATGTTTCTGTTTCTTAATTAAGTCTCACGTACCTCAAGTGCACATATGTATCTCTGTTCATTTCAAGTTGGACATCTTAGGAAAGTAGTGATAACTTGACTTTTTTTAAGTCAGAGTCAGATCATGTTTAAACACTCTGTGGATTCAGTGAAACATTTGTTAGAATGACTCAAAATGACAACTGTTTGTGAATATTTCTGAACAATTCATTAAATTAACTGAAGATTAATACAGTCGTAAACCAGACTGATGTTTTTATCATTGCGTGCACAGCAGTTGCGGATCACACGAACCAGGGTGAATAAATGATGAGAGAATTTTTTTTTGGATGAACTATTATTTTAAAAGGCACCAATGCCATAAACATAAGGTAATAGGTTTCTTTTGACTAATTGTGTTTGGATTTCAAGAAGAGGGTCTCTGACTTTTTTTACTTTAAACATCACTCATTACTTAAGTGTGTTACTGCACAATTATTGTGTTGCTTAAAGCACAAGCATAAAGTATTATAACAAAATAAAAGCACGAAAAAAGCAGCACATCGATTCTGTGCTCAACAGTCACACAGTAAAAATATTTTAATGTCTGTTTTGATAAATAGTCATGGATGTCAAATAGTGAGACATCATGACATCGGCTGATCCATCTCTCCGTTTCTGCATTTCAAGTGATCAGCTCGACAAAACAAGCTGTGTACAGTGCAAGCGCTTAGGCATAGATAGCACTGATCTTTCAGCACTTTATCCTCGAATATTTTTCTCTATTACAGAACACACTTCATTAATACCCTTTCGCGCTCTGTGCGCATTGCTAGACGTGGTGCCGCACGCAGATTTGCAGACGTGGTTATTTTAATGACAGTAGGCAGTAGCAGAATAATACAGTGAGCAGCAATATAGATACTGACGTCTTTCGCTAAAACACACTGCAGAAAACAAGAAGCAAAGTTAACTTTATGTGTCTGAAATGAAACCGACCATTCAGTTAAACCAGGTTTGTGACAAGACAACCTGCTTCCAGAACGCCTTTAAACAATTACGTTTTTTATACGTCTAAAATTGCCTTTATTATGATCAGCATGTTTAAAGTCTTTCACAAACTGATTATTTTTGTGAAAATTAATCAAAGATGGCATCATCTGTGGCATAGATGGCAAGGAAAAACAACCAGAAATGTTATATTACTAGTAGTATAGTGGAGTTCTCATGAGAATGTTTCCATTATTTGATATTTATATTCCATTTATAGTCTTACTTAACTTTAGCTAACAGTATTTTAAGCTTTACTATTGTGATGTACATTGTTTGTTGGTAGATTTTCACTGTATGGAAAATATAAAAACGGTCCATTCAGACTTTTACATTTTTCCACGTTTTCTCTCAGGGTATACCCCTGAACCCCCATAATGTATCTTCTTTAGTCACAAGGCCTGCTATGCCCCTTAGGTATCTAAAAATATTCTAACACAAATACTGGACTGCTATCATTCAGCTTCAAAACAAACAGTTGATTTTATCTTTTAATATTCATATCAAAGTGCACTCGGTTGATTAACTTATTGAAATATTTTAATCTTTTGGTAGAATATTCCCCAAACCCCTCTACTTTGGCTTTGTCTCTGGAGCCCCAGTGTAATAATACTTGCCTAATTTTGAAGAGACTGTTTTGACTTTGATTTTTTTCTATTACAAAATACTAACTAACAATATGCTAACTTGTACATTTATAATAACTATTTCATAAAACTGATTAAGCATTTCTTATGTCATTTCATAGCTACAGTATACTGACTACTGACACCATGTAAATTATTGTCCGGACCTTTGCTGGGAAGGAAATGTAGAGACTGGACCTCTTAGAACTTTAATTGAATACCCCGGTTTATATCAAATAAAGATCTTATTTATTGCACCAATAGATGAAATATCGTGTGCATGCTAAAAGATCCATGTTTAAATAGAGCAGGGTCATAGAATGACAAACAATAATTTAGTAGCGTGTATAGGTGGTTATCCACAGGATGTAGTATTCGGAGGCACCTCTGCTAGTCATGCTCGTTCATGAGAACTATTTTGCATATTGCATTGTCATGCAGGACTGTTTGCGGAACACACTGCAAAAGTTAAATGTTTTTATATTTTCGCATATGTCATTGAATAAGTTTTGTTAATGGTTAAATTGTTTTATGGAGAAATAATGGGTATACAAAAGCAACATTACACACTCAGTGGATTTCCCATTTATCATCAAAGGTGTTTCTTGTCTTAGATCTGCATATGAAAATGTTAATTAGTGTTTGACAAAGAAGTGCTTGGTGCATATGTAACCTGACACCAGTACTTGCTCACACTGCAAAGCTTAATAAGCAGATCCTATCTAATCATATCCTAATTTTGTTGTCTCGCCTGTTTTCACTTAAGACACATTTTTCTGTTTTTACAGACTTTTTACAGTGTGTGCGTTCCCACGCTGGTAAAAAAAAAAATAAAAAAAAAATGCAGTGTTTTATCTGCTTACTATAAACCGCCCTGTAATAATTAACTTGAATTTATTGCTGCTTGTTATTTTTATTCATGCAGACTAAAATATCATAAATATCATAATAAAATAAATAAAAATAAACAAATAATTCCACCTTCCTACTAGGAATGGCACACCACATGATGTTAGACTTCCAACATGGAAATTCCTACACAATATTGCACTGCACTTTTGCCAAGACGCAGAGGCATGTCGTCACACAAACATTCCAAAATCAGAAAGATGCACAAACTTGGTACTATAACTTGACTTCTATTAAAATATATCACTCTGTGAAGCAAAGGTTCTACATTAAATGATGATAACACTTGTTTAACAAACATTTGTAAAGACATGTGTTCTAATCATGTTACATTGTACTCTTTCTATAAGTACCTGTAACGCAAATGCGAGCATTGCAGCATCAGTTTATAATATGGTTGCTCTGATATGTCTCTGATAACACTATTGTTTAAGTCTAACACCTGCTAGGCTAGCAGGATCGTTCCAATTTTGTTTTCTTATAATATTATGACCATTATGCAATTAAATACCATTATGATCAAACATCAAATATATCAAGTAGAAATATCCCACATCCAAGTTTCATGTAACACAACATAATGGCTAGACTTTCATTTTGATAACAATTACATCATGGCAACCAAAAAAAATACAGTTCCTGCATTCATCTCCAGAACATCACATTTATGTTAGTTTGTCCCTCACACTCTCATTTTCATCCTGTCAAAAACCAAATATGGGGCTACTGTGAATAAGGTCCATGTGTACTTGGCCCCTGATGATTGTCGCTTGCGGCTGTATTTCTTCTTATTTATTTTTTTTCTGCCCTACAATTGTCTGGGTGTCAGTGACCGTAAGTTGTGGAGACACCAAACTTGGCAGGATGATCCCAAATCCCCCTCACTACTCAGGTGCACAAACGCACACCCATTTGACCCTAGGTGGTGCTATAATAAACACTTTTATGTTTTGAAAAATTCTGTTACGTCAAATCATTCCGAAGATATTAACGATAAAATACCTTTGGTTTAATGCGATTCGAGTAATTGATCAATATCTTCTCATCGCAAACTCCAAATGTAACCAAACTCGGTGCACATAGTCAACAGGACATTTAGAAGATGTCAGCAAAGTTTCGTACAATTCTGCCCCTAGGGGGCGCTACAACTTAAAACCCCATCAATTTGCAGCCGTCTTGAGCGAAAAAGTTCAAATTAAATATGCATCTTCTTTGGTTCAAATGCTAACATATTCTTAAAAAATTTATTTGTCAAATTAACAAAAATGGCCGCCACCAGCCAATCAATTTTCAGCACCTTATAACTCATATTGGGAATGGCCGAGGGTTATGGAAATTACTATACAAGCAGGGTGTCAACTCGAAGCTATAATTAGCTAATTTGCATTTCTGCTCATAGCTCCGGAACTGTATGGGTTACAATACAAATTTGTAGCTTCTCTGAATCCACCGGTGACCCCAAATCATATGGTCACTTGAATTTCCATTTCCACAAGAAATGTTTTCTCCAATTTTGATTTATTTGACCCTCCTGACAAAAAGTTATCAAAAGAATTTTGATACGTCATATCGTTCCAAAGATATAAGCAAATATGTTTTGGGGCTTGGCCTATGATGACTAATTAGCCTGTATCTTGTGAGCGCAATTTTCAAACTTAACAAAACTTTGTACACAATGACACGAGAACACTCTGAAGAAACATGCCGAGTTTCATTTATTTTTATGCTAGGGGCGCTATAACTTAAGAAAATCCTGTTTTTGCAACTGTGCTCGGAGCAATTGAAATGTCACACCCAAATAGCTGTGTCCACAGAATCCACAGGATCTTTTGTCAAATTTGATTATTTGGATAATATTACTAAGACATTCTGATGACACATGCTAAATTTCACCAATTTCTATTGTCAGCAACACATTAAAAATTTTAGTTTATCTATGTGCATTACAGATGCAGGATGTTGTACTAATTTTGTCCACCAGAGGAAGCCTTGGGACAAGAAATCCTTCTACAAAAATACCTGCTTCGACATGCAGTCTATCTACATTAGCGCATGCAAAATTTTTGGTTTGCAAAGGTCTCCTGGCTTCTTTTTTATTTGTTAAGGAAACGTCTGTTTTTCTTTATCTGGTGCTGCTGTGCGTGAGTAATACTAATCACTGTTTTAAATGCATTTTAGAGAGTGTTAATGTTTAACTTAAAGGGGACCTTTATGCAAAATTAAATTTTACATGGTGTTTGAACATAATTGTGAGTCGGCAGTGTGTGTACACAACCACCCTACAATGTTAAAAGTCCACCCACTCCTCTTTCTTATATTTCTATTAATCAAAAACAGTGTCTCAAAATGACTGGTTTTGGTATCCGCTCTAAAGTGACGTCGCTTTAGAGCAGGCCTCGCCCACGACTGGTGATGGACTCCACCCTATTATCATAGATCCTCCCCTGAGTGATCGACACACAGTCTGCCATTTTTTTCCGCGCTGGAGCAACTACATTGAGAAAAATAATGTCTCAGCTTCATAAGCATCATACATGTTCTGTTGTAGGCTGTAAAAGTGAACATAAGAGTCTTCATGTACTCCTGGCATCAGAGCCACTGAAGACGCAGTGGACAAGTTTTGTTTTTGAAGAAAATGTTCCCCAAAACATACCAAAATTTGTGTATATTTGAGCAAATCATTTTACACCAGACTGCTTTGTGAATGAGGGTCAGTATAAAGCAGGCTTTTCTAAATATTTGATTCTCAAGCATGGATCAGTACCAACTGTTCGTGTTCCAGCTTTATATCCTGAAGATGTAAGTATCGCACTTTATATTTTGTGAATGTTTGCAAATCGCATGATGCAAGACAACCCCCTAAAATGTCATGTCTTGTTATAGCGCATAGCTAACGTCATTACAGTATATTTTTGTGTTGCTCATCCATCGTTGCTAAATGGCTGAAAAACACTCCGGTATTTACGGTGTCAGTCATATTGGTTCTGATTTGTTGTTGCTGTAGTATCCGAAGCACCAGCTGTAAAGGCACAACCCTGTTCTGGAAAGGGGGCGGGGAGCAGCAGCTCATTTGCATTTAAAGAGACACACACGAAAACAGCGTGTTTTTGATTCCACCCAAAAAGAGGCATTTACAGCATGGTATAATAAATGATCCGTGGGGTATTTTGAGCTGAAACTTCACAGACACATTCTGGGGACACCTGAGACTTATATTACATCTCATAAAAATGTGTATAAGTGTTAGCCTGCATGTGATGACACTGGACCATGTTTACTCATGCTCAAAATAAAAACATCACAGTTAAAACATTAATTTGTAAAATTCACAACAACACAGCATAATGCAGCATTTGCTGACATGAATAAAATGTGCTGTAAATGTTCCTTTGTCGATACATTTAGCAGTAACTACACAAACATCTCCTCAGCATTTACTGTATCAGCAGCATGGACTGGAATCTTGCGGGACTTGTGTCAAACGGCCCGCACCAAAGAACAACTAGTTGCTTATTTGCCAAAGTTCCAAAGTTCATGGAATGAAATATATTCAGAAGTTATGTTTGAGGTCAACGAAATGAGGCTGCAATTGATTTCGTGCTGTCTTTGCGATGTTTCCGAGATGGCAAGCGCTCTCTCGCATATTGGTGTTCAGAGACTCTGTCCCAGATTTACGTGTATCTAAACATTACATATGCAGAACATTGTAAGCAGTCACACACTACCACCACACTTTCAGTTTCAAAATAAAAGCCCCAGGTGAAGGAGAAGTAAAAAATAAGAATATATATTACTTTTATATAAAACAAATCTAATCCTCAAATCAGTGTTGATAATTCAGTATTAAATTAGAATGATAAACTTGATTGGGTCCCACAGTAATATTTTATTATTATCCAATGTTCTACTGAGTTCCAAAAATTTGTTTTTACACACCTTGTTCATTCACAAAAAAATGCTTAAGTAAAAATATTTTTAAATAGATTTAGCCATTTCAGAGGAAATACGTAATTATCAAGATTGAATATCGTCAGTATATCGTCGGTTTTTTTTTAATGATTTTTGAAGCCATTGTGCCCAACCCTAGTTTACTGCACCTCTTTAAAACCTGTTTTATTCAAGAAATATGACAACATTTATTCTTTACAGTATTATTGCTTTGCTGGATTGTCGTATTAGTTTTGTACTACTGTTTATTATGCTGATTTCTGATGTTCTCACAGAAACAATACACAAATCAAACATGCACAGTCTTTACTTCACAGTATACCTTTGGAATATACTCTGGAGTAGCTGCCATTCTTTCTAAAAGAAATTTGGGTGAATTGGTTTACAAGCAGTCCATTTATGTAAAAAAAAAAAAAAAAATGAGACTTACAGTCTCTTCAACTGCATGTGCTAAATGTGGCCATATAAATGTCTTAGATCACATCTATTATTCACAGCAAAATATTGTTATTTAGAGCATTTATTTGCAGAAAATGACAACTGGTCAAAATAACAAAGAATATGTTTTCAGACCTCGAATAATGCAAAGAAAACAAGTTCATATTTATTTTTAAACAACACAATACCAATCTTTTAACTTAGGAAGAGTTCAGAAATCAATATTTGGTGGAATAACCCTGATTTTCAGTCACAGCTTTTATGCGTCTTTGCATGCTTTCCACCAGTCTTTCACATTGCTGTTGGGTGATTTTATGCCACTCCTGGCTCACAAATTCAAGCAGGAATTCAACAGACACTGGAATGGAATGGCTGCCATACATGTAGAGATGCTGATTTAAGAAACATTTGGAGTAGTCTCTGTGATGAGGATAGGTTCGTGGGCAATGGAGGAGTCAGGAGACAGTGAACAGTTGAGTATTTATTCTCTAATTCAGCTTCACACACACGCAAAAACATAAAGCAAAAATGGCTCTTGGTGGCCAACTCAAAATAGCTTTCTCTCCGAAAGGTCTGTTGCTCTGGGCCACTCTCTCTCTCTCCTCTGCCACTCTGGTGAGCCTTATCAGGTCTCCCTCTGCCATCACTATAATGAGAGACAGGTGTCTCCCCCCCCATTTCTGAAGAGAAAGTGAGCCACAACCCCTGGTCTGTGGATCACCTCGAACTTAAAGGGCTGAAGAGACAGATACCAACGGGTGATCCACGCATTAGTATCCTTCATATGGTGGAGCCACTGCAGAGGAGCATGATCAGAACAGAGGGTGAAGGCCCGCCCCAGCAGGTAGTAGCGGAGGGTAAGAACAGCCCACTTAATAGCAAGACACTCCATCTCGATGGTACTGTACTCCCTGAAGGAGAGCTTGCGACTAATAAACAGTATTGGCCGTTCCTCCCCTCCCACCTCCTGCGAGAGCACCGCCCCCAGCCCCCTGTCAGATGCATCCGTCTGCAGAATAAAGGGGAGAGAGAAGTCAGGTGTATATAACAGCGGCCCCCCACAAAGTGCGGACTTTACCTTAAGGAAAGCCTGTCGGTACGACTCTGTCCACTGGACCGGATCGGGAGCCCCCTTTTTAGTAAGGTCAGTCAGCGGGCTGGTGACGTCAGAATAACTAGGCACAAACCTCCGGTAGTAGCCAGCCAGTCCCAAAAACTGCCTTACCTCCTTTTTGGTCTTGGGCGTTGGGCAGGCTGCCAATTGTGCATTTCTTCGGGTTGGCTGTGAGTCCCGCCTGCCGCAGCGTTATGAATTGGTGTCATCCGAATGGTGTGGAAAAGCTGTTTTTTCTCGGGATACTGGAGTTAAAGGGAATTGCCAATAGCCATTTAAGTCCAGTGTCGAGTAAAATTGAGCCGCGACCCAACCGATTGAGTAACTCGTCAATTCGCATTCACTTTCCGGTAGTCAACACAGAAACGGACCGAGCCGTCACTCTTCGGTACCAGAACTACCGGGCTGGCCCAATCGCTGTGCGACTCTTGTATTACGCCCATTTCAAGCATTGCCTCTAATTCTTTCTGAACAATCTTTTTTTGTGTTCAGGAAGACGATAGGGGCAGCTATGAACCACCACCCCCGGGGTGATCTCAATATGGTGCTCTATGAGGTTTGTGCGACCGGTAAGGGGTGAAAACACATCCTCGAATTCCACTTGCAACTGGGCAATGTCTGTAAGCTGCAACAGTGAGAGGTGGTCTCCACAAGGGACTGGGGTGAATGAATCTGGTTTGGGAGATACCTCCGTCCCGAGCTCAGCCCTCTCCGGAACTACTGTCACCAAGGCTACAGGCACCGCCTCCCTCCATGGTTTGAGGAGGTTGAGGTGGTAGATTTGACGTGCCCCTCCCCTATCCGTTTGCCTAACCTCATAATCGAGATCTCCGACTCGTCGTGTGACCTCAAAGAGTCCTAATTTGGAGCTCGAGGTGGGCAGCAATACAAGCACTTTATGTCCCTGTGTGAATTCCCGTAGTCGAATGCCCCTGCCGTACAGTCGGCGTTGACGTTCTTGCGCTTGGAGCAAATTGTCCTGTGTTACCTGCCCCAAAGTGTGGAGTTTTGCTCTAAGGTCAAGAACGTATTGAATTTGGTTTTTGCTATTCGAAGGTCCTTCCTCCCAAGCTTCCCGTATGATGTCAATCACGCCGCACGGCCGACGCCCATACAGTAGCTCAAATGGGGAAAACCCTGTGGAGGCTTGCGGGACCTCTCGTACTGCAAACAACAGGGGTTCGAGCCACTTATCCCAATTTTTAGCGTCTTCGTGTACGAACTTGTGAATCATGTTTTTCAAAGTCTTATTAAATCGTTCGACCAACCTGTCGGTTTGCGGGTGATAAACACTGGTGTAAATCAATTTAATGCCTAATAATTCATACAGTTCGCGTAGTGTACGTGACATGAATGTTGTGCCTTGGTTAGTGAGGATTTCCTTTGGAATCCCCATTCGGGAGATAATTCTGAAGAGTGCCTCCGCAACACTATGTGCTGAGATGTTGCGTAGAGGCACTACTTCCGGATATCGCATTGCGTGGTCCACCAGAACTAATACAAAGCGATGGCCGCGTGCAGTCTCAACCTCCATACCTTGGCTGTCCTCTTGAACAGGTCGAGGAAGGCCTCCGGATCATCATTTGGCCCCATTTTCATCAGGGCCACAGGTGGGGTAGGCTTCGGGGAGGTCACAGCGCCAGCCCCCTTTCTGGCGATCAGGCTCCGGAGCACCTGCCGGTCCTCCGCTTGTGCCTGGAGCAGGACTTGGAAGCGTTGTTCCTGCTCCAGGTGCACCTCCATGAGGGCTTGATGCTGGCTCTGCTGGATGCTGGTGAGGGTTTGAATATAATGCGATCTCCTCCAAAGCTGGGTTTTCGGCACCACTGTGATAAGGATAGGTTCGTGGGAAATGAGTCAGGAGACAGCGAACAGTTGAGTTTTTATTTTCTAATTCAGCTTCACACACGCACAAACATAAAGCAAAAATGGCTCTTGGTGGCCAACTCAATATAGCTTTGTCTCTGAAAGGTCTGTTGCTCTGGGCCACTCTCTCTCTCTCCTCTGCCGCTCTGGTGAGCCTTATCAGGTCTCCATCTGCCATCACTATAATGAGAGACAGGTGTTAGAGTAATTACAGCCTAGGTGACAAGCCTTACCACTTTTCCTCTACCGCAGACAGGACCACGCCCCCCCATGCCACAGTCTCTTAATATTTTCAGAGCTGTATATTGCACTGTGTGGCTACATTTACTGTTATTATTATTATTATTATTATTATTATTATTAATGATGATGATAATAAATATAAAAATTATAATAGCAGGATAAGTTAACCCTAATGTTAAATAATACTTTAATAATAAAGAACATTATCCACTTTTAGTGTGTGAATTCCTTTTAAGATGGTCACTTCGATGCTGCGTCAGTAGATGACCCTATGGGAGCTCCTCGCCGGAGTGACAATATCTAAAACCCTATATAATCAAAGCAAGTTAATTGGCAGATGGTGCTTGACACTCTGCCCCTTATGCCAGAATTTGTCTCTTTAGGGTTGCGATAACATCTCTTGTGCTCTGAAACTTGACTCATTGCTTCGTCGTTTGAATGTGCACCCTTCAACAGTGAGTGGATTATTTCTTCTCCCTGTGTGCTCAGACAAACATTGTATCATTTGAATACTTCTGTGTTCTGTGTTATTGCATTGTGTTTTTCTTTCATTGACAAGAAACTAAAAGAGCCTTTTGCTTAACAGCATCTTTATAAAGACAGAATTTTGCTAAATTTTCAACAAGCACATGAGCATGAGCAATAAATCCCCCTGTCTGACGGGCACGAGCGCTGTTTTAAAAGTGGCGCTCGTTGAGACTGATTGCGTTAACTGTGTGCGCATTAAACTCATGACGCTTTGCTCTCAGCTCACTTTAGTTCTGAAAGTCGAATCTGCTCCCCTCTCCTCCCATTATACTCCACTATACTTGAGCAGAGATTTTTAGGAGAATTTGTCACAGACTCAAGCCTACCATGACTTGACGTTCTTCTTATTCAGCGAGGATTCAGGTCTCTGGCACTGCCTCCTTTGCTGTGCTTGTAAAACGGGCCATGCCACGAGTTGGTGCTCCAGTCACCAAGACCTCTGCCCAGGAAATAAGCATGTCTATGGGTGGCTCGGTGTCTGTGGAGTGACACCCGTGGCCAAATTTGTCAGGAATTTGCTTCACACTCTCTTTCATGCTGGGAACGAGAACATGTTAACAGTGTGTTCACTGTTTGTGTTGCTGTTGGCTTTGGGCCAGATGTCTGTCACATTCCAATAGTTCTCTGGCACTGCTGTCTTTGTGGTACTTGTTAAATGCATCGTGCCATGAATTGGCACTTATTGGCAGGTCTATGAGTGGCGCGGTGTACATAGAGTGACACCCCTGGCATAATTTGTCAGGAATTCACTTATCGCTCTCCATGCCTTTCCGTGCCAGGAACAAGAACATATTAACAATGTTTTCATTGTTTGTTTTGCTGTTGGCTCCCTGCCAGTTGTTTGTCACATTCCAATAAAGTTTTAAAACCCTGTTGTGGTTGCACAAATCACAAAATGATGCACAGTAAGGCTTCTACAACCAATATTTTCTATTTTCAAGAAGGATGGTGGGCTGCGACCTATTGTCACAATGCTGCAGAGAATTAGGCTCAGGACCCAAATGCAGAGTTCAAAAAAACAAATGATTTATTAATATAAAAAAGGGCAAAACAATAAGAAACCCCATAGGGGACTAATATTATCCAGGCTGGAGAAGACAAGACACAGGACCAACTGGACCGAGCAGGGATGGGGGAATGAACTGGGAACCAAATAACAGGACCGACCAACATACAAGACTGACTGGAACAAACAAGACTGACTGAATACTCAAGAAGAACTGGCACTGGACAGTGCACATGAGGAGACTAAAATAGGGAGAGAAATCAACAGGTTACAAGACAGGGGAGGTGTGACTTATAAACTAATAATGGGCAAACAAGGAGGCGGGATATGATGCAAGACAGAGAGACAGGTGGTGATACAGAAATAAAACAAAGCCATGTGCTCTCACAAGACAACAAAACACCCGAATGGCATGAGCGCACATCGCCAAGACAATAAGGCAATATGGGCTCATGCCAGCCAACAGAACAGACGAGAGGATGCATAGCAACACCAAACAAAGCGATGCCACACATTCCGACACTAAACAAAACCTGAGTGTACATTGCGATGCAAAAGCCATGCGATGCACACAACTGGCGACAAAATGAGACAGGACACCTCTGCGAGAGTTTGGCCACAAACACACCCGACACCTCAGACCGAAGTGACCGAACCGCAGCACAACATGAAGACAGCTCACATCCCTATCAAGCAGCACAAAGCGAGTGCAATGCACGTCTGTGGTCGCAAGAGACAGACATAGATTATTGACAAGATGATAAACGCAATGCACTCATGCCAATACAAGACAAGACATGGAACATGAGTGTCCAGATCCCGACACCAAAACTGAAACCGAACCAGACAGAAGGATCAGGATCCAAACACCATGCTCCGGACATGAGACACGAGACCAATCAAAGAGCACACAGCAGAGAAATACAAACCCGAAGCCATGCGCTCAATCAGTGACAGACAGAACATGGAGCTTGAGTGTCCGGATCCCGACACAGACTGAAACTGAACCAGACAGGAAGTCAGGATCCAGACACCATGATCCGGACATGAAACAAGACAGACCAAAGAGCACATGGTGGGAAATCACAACCGGACCCCTGTGCTCACACAAAGACAGCACATAAAAAACAAGAAAGACATGGGATGATGATGCCACAGTCCTGTCAGACAAAACCCCAGACTGACAGAGTGACAGGATTGTGACACCTATACTGGACTTCAGACGCTTGAATCGGGCACTCTAAGAAGTCTTTGTTCAAGATGGTTACTCAGAGAAAGATTTTGTCTCATAGCCGTCTGTTGGACTGTTTCTTGATCGATCTGAAAGATGTGTACTTTCATGTTCACATAGCCCCTTGCTAAAGGCCATTATTGAGATTCGCCTTCAAGGGGACTGCATGCTAGATCAAAGTCCTGCCCTTTGACTGGTCCCTGGCTCCCCACACATTTACAAAATGTCGAAGCGGCTCTCACACTTCTGTGGCCATGTCATTGCATCTTACTAATGAACACACTCAATATATCCACTATTGCTTTTACGAGTTTCAAGTCGGGGTAAGCCCTACCGCTGCGACAGTTCCAGCGGGCCTTGGGTTTGATGGCCGCCGCAGCTGACATAACCCCTCTGGGATTGTAATGAGGCCTCTCCAATGTTGGGTCATCTTGAGAGTCCCTCATCACTTGGCAATATTGTCACAAAGTGACTCGCCATTGTTTAGCTGCGCTAGCTATGTGGAAAATGCCTGCATTCTTTTAGAAGGGCGTTGCGCTCTGCCTAGTGGCCAGACGCCAAGTTGTCATGACGGATGGGTCCAACACAGGCTGGGAAGCTCTGTGCGATGGTCGTCCAGGCCCTCAGCATCTGGACAGGTGCGCAAACTTTGTTGCGCATAAATCGCCTAGAACTGTTTGCAATCCTTCTGTACAGATGTGCAGGGGTTTCACAGTTGTTAAATGCTTCACTACCCTGTTGGTTAGTGTCATTGTATCATGTGTTCGGTCTAGGACCGAATTTCTCTTTCTTTCTATTCCTGCTGTGTGGAATGAAAGTGTGTGAGCAATGTTTCACTACCCAGTATGGCTAATGTCATAATATTTAACCATGTATGGTTTATTGTTCTTCCTCTTCCTTTCTATTTTTCAGTATGAAGGGGTGGTTATGTCAATGCCTCTTCGCTACCCTGATAGCTAGTGGGCATTGCCCTGGTGCAGATGAATAAGTAGCATGGTGTTATGGTATAGGCTCCCATAGCGTCACCTACTGACGCAGTGTCGAAGTGACTGACTTGAAAGGGAATGTCCTGGTTACGAATGTAACCTTGGTTCCCTGAAAGGTGGGAACGAGACTCTGCATACGCTTGCAGAGCTATTGAGTTCTCACTGTTAAGGGACAGAGAGATGTGCTCTCCTCCCTTCAGTCAAAAAATCCTGGTGAAATGGTGCTGTTTTCCAGTTTCTATGCCTGCGATGACACGTACATAAGGGATGTTTTAAAGGGTTTCAGAGATGCACGTTATGTACGTTATGCAGTGTAGAGATCAAGCAATTATGTATTTATTGAAACATGAAAACATTGTAACTGATATATCCCATAATGAATCGATGCTGAATCACATCAAAAGTGGAATATATTTAAATCTAATAAATTTGGGAAATCAATGCAGTGGGAAAACAGCCAGCCCTACAAATATTAGTTGATGGTGATTTTATTGTTAACAGCCTACAGTGTCTCATTATTTAGATTTAATTAATTGATCAAATTTTTGTATTTGACATAAAAAGATTAGTCATTTTATAAGGTTAGAAAAAATTGCCTTTATAAATGTAAAAAAATGCCCCTGAAAATCAATTACAGGGGGCAAATATTGCCCTTTAATGGAAAAGATAGATAGATAGATGGTCTTTTATTTTCCCAGAGGGAAATTTGTTTTCACCTGTCTGCTCCACAAACACAAAACATACAGATACCCACATTACATCATATGACATATAACATAAATTCCCTGCCCCAACCCATGTACATGCATACAAATGATAAGTGCTATCGAGTTAATTTGTTCAGAGCAGCAATGGCTGATGGGACAAAACTTCTGGCAAAGCGAGCTTGTTTCCATCTTAAAGTCCTGTAAAAGCGACCGGAGGGTAGCAGTGAAAAAAAAATGAATTCAGGGGGTGATCGGTGTCATTTGCTATTACTTTTGCAAGACGTGCGGTGGCTCTGTCATTCATATCTGAAAGGCTGGGAGTAGATAGGCTGATGATTTTGGAGGCAAATATGTGTTATCTTAGTGAGTTTGTTTTTGTTGGAAATGGTTAAAATTGTGAAGAAACAAGGGGAGCAGTGCAACAAGATGGATTGTATTATGCTTTTATAAAGCAGCAGCAGAAGGTGGGGGGCAACAGACAGAGCTCTGAGCCTGTGTATTATGTAAAGTCTTTGCTGTGAACACTTTTGGATGGCAGTGATATGTTCATCAAAACTTTATTATCTATGATGAGTCCAAGATATTTGAAACTGCTGATCTGTTCAACTGGCTGTCCATGGATAATGGTGTAGTTCAGTCCAGGGTGGGATATGTTTGATGCGTGAATGACCAGTTCTTTTGTTTTAACCACATTCAATTGGAGGTAGTTGTCAGAGCACTACTTTGTGAAGTGAGAGATTGAGTGTTGGTAGGCTGTAACAGAGATCTTGTCGTTGAGTAGTCCCAGTATGGCAGTGTCATCAGAGTATTTGTAGTATGTTGTGATGGTTGACTAACTAATGCAGTCATTTGTGTAGAGGGTGTACAGAAAGGGACTGAGAACACAGCCCTGAGGGGCACCGGTATTGGTGATGATGATTGATGATGTTACAGTGCCCACTTTTACAGCCTGTGGTCTATTGCTGAGAAAATTGTAAATCCAGTGGATGAGAAGTGGAGGAACGTTGAAGTGGTGGAGTTTCTTAATTAACAAGTGGCGCTGTATTGTATTAAATGCGGAACTGAAATCAACAAAGAGGACTGATGCGAAGTTGCCTGGTGATTCCAGATGTTGAAGGAGGGAGTGGAGGAGGCATGCCACAGCATCCTCTGTTCCTCGTGTGGCTCTGTAGGCAAACTGATGCGGGTCCAGCTGTGGTCTGACAGCTGGCAGGATGTGATGTACGGTCAGTTTCTCCATGCATTTCATGATTATTGGTGTTAGTGCAACTGGTCGGAAGTGGTTGGGTCCTGAGTAATGAGGGTTCTTAGGTACTGGTATAATGATAGATGTTTTCCAGAGTGTAGGTATTGAGGCAGTCCTGTATGATTCCCAGAAGATGGAGTAAAAAATGGGAGAGAGCTCCACAGCACAGAGCTTGAGCACCCTCGCTTGAATGCCATCTGGTCCTGGTGCCTTTGCAGGTTTACACCTGCCCAGCTGCTGTCGGACATCCTCCAGTGTGAAGGGGGGGTATGTGGGTTCTTGAAAGGGGAGGGATCTCAGCAGATCTTCACAGGCAGCAGAGTAGTTGTGTTTGTGGGTGTGAAACCATGTAAAATAACTGTTCAGGGAGTTAGCAAATGTGGTTATGTCTGCTATTGACGAGTGATCTTGATTCATGTCCAGTGAGATTTTTACTTTATTGAAGGCTTGTTTCATGTTCATGTTGCTAAACTTCCGTTCCAGTTTGTCCTTGTATTTTAGTTTGGCTGAAATAATGTCATTCTTAATCTGATTGAGTGTTTTAAGGGAAGCACAGTCCTTACGCCGGAATGCCCTGTGCTTCTCTTTCAGACTGTACTTTCTCATCCAGATCGCCTTGGAAGATGTCCAAATCAGTGCATGCCAGTGAGCCCTGTAGCCGTGTGATGGCGTCCTCCGACCATTGGGTGGCGCAGCTGGTTTGCGGCTTGATGCGTTTCAATTACGGTTTGTAGTAAGGGAGCAGGAAAACAACATTGTGGTCAGAGAAGCCGAGTGGAGGATGAGCCAGAGCGCTGAATGCCTCAGTTACGTTACCCTAATATAAGTCCAGGGTGTTCTTTTTCCTTGTGGGGATGTCCACATACTGGTAGAAAGAGGGCAGAACATCATCGAGTCTGCAGTTGTTGAAATCACCTAGAATAAATGCCGGGGCTTCGGGATATTTAGCCAGCATGGAATTAGCGCACTCGGCTACTAACTCCGCTGCTAACTTGGTGTTCGCACTGGGTGGGATGTAAACACAGCTGATTATCACAGTGGGGAATACCCTCGGGAGGAAGAAAGGATGCAGAGACAGGGTCAGTAACTCCACGTCTGGTGTACAGACTCTGCTGTGGGTTTTGATGTTATTACACCACCTGTTGTTAATATAGATGCAGACCCCACCGCCTCTCTCCTTGCCTGACTGGCTAGTCCTATCGGCACCTTATGATAGAAATATGTTCAAGACTGACCTCAGTGTCTGTGACGTCTGCGTTGAGCCAGGTTTCAGTCAGCGCGATGACACAGGCGTCTTTGAAGGCCCTCTCCACTAGGCACTTGGCATGCAATAAATCCATTTTATTCCGGAGGGAGCGGACATTCGCCAGTATGATGGAGGGAAGAGGGGGTCTGAAGGGACGCTTCCTCAATCTGGTGCATACACCTCCTCGCCTACCTCTTTTCCTCAGTCAGATCTCTAATTGAAGTATAACTGCTAGCTTCTGACTGCAGAGGATAGAGGTCTGTAACTGTAGAAGATCCTCCCGGCTATAGATAAGTGGTCTGTAGCCGCTAGCCACTGGTTCAAGCGCTGAGCTGTTATCGATAATCCATAAGATTGTGAATGCGATCCCAAGCACTTTGTATAGGTCCAGCATTGTAGACATGAAGCTAAACAGTGGAGTCGATAAGAGACTCACACCAACTTACAAGTATACCAAAAAGACAAACAGATGGGACGCCGACATCGACAGACTGTGTCGTCGCAGCAGAGCGTGCGCCAGAAGTAAAATTCTGACACTCATCTGCATTCACAGAATTCTTCAGAATTTGACACAGATTTCAGAGAACACAACATTCCATCATTCAAAAAGTGATCAAGGCACAGAAAAATTTAGGTTTAAAGTTTTTTTTTAGCTAAAAAATATGCATAATGATTATAATTAAAAGATTTTACTTGAATTAAAATGTAATGTTGATGAAAATATGACAAGAAAACAATAACACTGCAAGATATTAACAATGGACTAAAGCTATTATATAACTATTTATAATATTTTTTTAGTTAATTCAAATAATCTAATCATAGTCTGTAGGGGTTTTCATTGCTTGAGCTGCACTGAAATAGCTGAACACCTGTACAATGACCTTTACTAACAGGTTAA
The DNA here is from genome assembly GCF_019703515.2 of Myxocyprinus asiaticus. Lineage (NCBI taxonomy): Eukaryota > Metazoa > Chordata > Actinopteri > Cypriniformes > Catostomidae > Myxocyprinus > Myxocyprinus asiaticus. The sequence continues at coordinate 32,010,682 of NC_059378.1, forward strand.
TTACCTTTTAATTGATTCATGTTTATTTGTTTATTCATGATCTGTTTTCATCACAGTTATGCCATTTTAGTCAGAGTGAAATGAACTAAAATAATTAATATGAAATAATTATTGATTGAGAAAATTTAAAGGACATTTTCATTGAAAGACAAAAACTAAACAATTTTTTTCGCAGGTTTTCTGCCACAATCAGTAAATGTAAAAAATAGTGCAGAGACCCAATATAGGCCTAATCGTAGCTAGTTATGTATTTATTTGTGTTTTAGATGCGTGCTGCCCGACAGCTGTTGGAGCGGATCCAGTCTCATAGTATAGACGCCCGTCTGGAGGCATTGAAAGAGCTTGCCAAACTTTCTGCTGACCCCACATTTGCCACTGAATTCATTAACATGGAAGGGCTGGGAACACTTGCTCAGCTGGTGGAGAGCGGCACACAGTACGTTTCTCGCATATAGTTTCAGTGAAATAACAGTGCTAATTAGGTGCTGAGGAGAATATAAAGTGATGGATTTGTTGTGTCTACAGCTTTGGAGAGATGTTGGCATTCACTCTCACAGCGTTTCTGGAGCTCATGGATCATGGCATTTTATCCTGGGATCTGATTTCGGTTTCCTTCATCAAACAGGCAAGTTATACACACAACGCATCTGTGTCTTTTCAAATATGTTTTTCATTATCTTTTTTCCTGAGATACAAGTTTATTGGCAGACAGATAATAGAGCCATCTACAGTAATAGTAATAAGTTTCCCATGTTGTGTCATATTTTGTTGTTCCAAAAGGCCTTGTAATAAAAATAAAATATAAACAAATGTAATATACTAGTAGCAGTAAAAGTGGGAAAAGTTTGTTTTAAAAGGTTAAGTTCACAGGAAAAAGCAGTGTCTTAAATTCAAAGTGCCTATATTTTAAGAGACAGTGTCAATCCAGCACCATGATTTTCTGCACTTACCAGTTGAAGTCAAAAGTTTACATACACTTAGGTTGAAGTCATTAAAACTCATTTTTTAACCACTCCACAAATTTCATATTAGCAAACTATAATTTTGGCAAGTCGTTTAGGACATCTACTTTGTGCATGACTTGAGTAATTTTTCCAACAATTGTTTACAGACAGATTGTTTCACTTTTAATTGACTATACCACAAAGTGGGTCAGAAGTTTACGTACACTAAGTTAACTGTGCTTTTAAGCAGCTTGGAAAATTCCAGAAAATGATGTCAAGCCTTTAGAAAATTAGACAATTAGTTTCCGATAGGCTAATTGGAGTCAATTGGAGGTGTACCTGTGGATGTATTTTAAGGCCAGCCTTCAAACTGAGTGCCTCTTTGCTTGACATCATGGGAAAATCCCATGATGTCAAGCATTCAAGAAAGTCAAGAAAGATCATTATAGGGCAGTGGTAGCTCAGCGGTTAAGGCTCTGGGTTACTGATCAGAAGGTCGGGGGTTCAAGCCCCAGCACTGCCAAGATGCCACTGTTGGGCCCTTGAGCAAGGCCCTTAACCCTATCTGCTCCAGGGGCGCCGTATCATGGCTGACCCTGCACTCTGACCCCAGCCTAGCTGGGATATGTGAAAAAGAAGAATTTCACCGTATATGTGCAAATGTATAATGTGTGATAAATAAAAAGAAAATTAAGAAAAATTTAAAATCAAAAGAAATCAGACAAGAACTCAGAAAAAAAATTGTGGACCTCCACAAGTCTGGTTCATCCTTAGGAGCAATTTCCAAATGCCTGAAGGGGTACCACGTTCATCTGTACAAACAATAGTACGCAAGTATAAATACCATGGGACCACACAGCCATCATATCGCTCAGGAAGGAGACACATTCTGTCTCCTAGAGATGAACGTAGTTTGGTGCGAAAAGTGCAAATCAATCCAAGAACAACAGCAAAGGACCTTTTGAAGATTCTGGAGGAAACAGGTTGATAAGTATCTATATCCACAGTAAAACAAAAATAAAATATATCGAAATAACCTGAAAGGCTGCTCAGCAAGGAAGAAACCACTGCTCCAAAACTGCCATAAAAAAGCCAGACTACAGTTTGCATGTGCACATGGGGACAAAGATCTTAATTTTTGAGAAATGTCCTCTGGTCTGATGAAACACAAATTTAACTGTTTGGCTATAATGACCATCATTATGTTTGGAGGAAAAAGGGTGAGATTTGCAAGCCAAAGAACATCATCCCAACCGTGAAGCATGGGGGTGGCAGCATTATGTTGTGGGGGTGCTTTGCTGCAGGAGGGACTGGTGCACTTCACAAAGTAGATGGAATCATGAGGAAGGAAATTTATGTGGATATATTAAAGCAACATCTCAAGACATCAGCCAGGAAGTTAAAGCTTGGTCGCAAATGGGTCTTCCAAATGAACAATGACCTCAAGCATACCTCCAAAATTGTGGCAAAATGGCTTAAGGACAACAAAGTCAAGGCATTGGAGTGGCCATCGCAAAGCCCTGACCTCAGTCTGATAGAAAATTTGTGGGCAGAACTGAAAAAGCTTGTGTGAGCAAGGAGGCCTATAAACCTGACTCAGTTACACCAGTTCTGTCTAGAGGAATGGGCGAAAATTCCAGCAACTTATTGTGAGAAGCTTGTGGAAGGCCACCCAAAACATTTGATCCAAGTTAAACAATTTAAAGGCAATGCAACCAAATACTAACAAAGTGTAAGTAAACTTATGACCCACTGGGAATGTGATGAAAGAAATGTAAGCTGAAATAAATAATTCTCTCTACTATTATTCTAAAATTCACATTCTTAAAATAAAGTAGTGATCCTAACTGACCTAAGACAGGGAAAGTTTTCTAGGATTAAATGTCAGGAATTGTGAAAAACTAGCTGAGTTTAAATGTATGTGGTTAAGGTATGTATAAACTTCTGACTTCAACTGTGTGTGTGTATATATATATATATATATATATATATATATATATATATATATATATACACACACACACACACACTACCGGTTTTGAAACACTTGACTGAAATGTTTCTCATGATCTTATAAATCTTTTTATCTGAAGTTGTATTCTTAAATGTTTGAAATTAGTTTTGAACACACATATAAATATAAACATATATATATATATATATATTTATATTTATATGTGTGTGGATACACACACATACACAAACATATATATATATATATATACAGTATATACACACTACCGGTTTTGAAACACTTGACTGAAATGTTTCTCATGATCTTATAAATCTTTTGATCTGAAGGTGTATGCTTAAATGTTTGAAATTAAGTTTTGTCAACAAAAATATCATTGTGCTACCATATTAATTTATTTCATTATAAAACTAAAATGGTAAAAAAGTTTTTGAAATTGATGACTTGGACCAAATAATAAAGAAAAGCAACCAATAAGTGCCCAACATAGATGGGAACTCCTTCAGTACTGTTTAAAATGCATCCCAGGGTGATACCTCAAGAAGTTGGTTGAGAAAATGTCAAGAGTACATGTCTGCAAATTCTAGGCAAAGGGTGACTACTCTGAAGATGCTAAAATATAACACAGTTTTGATTTATTTTGGATTTTGTTTAGTCACAACATAATTCCCATAGTTCCATTTATGTTATTCCATAGTTTTGATGACTTAACTATTATTATAAAATGTGAAAAAAATTATAATAAAGAATGAGTAAGTGTTTCAAAACTTTTGACCGGTAGTGTATATATAGATTTTGCACTTTTATATAGATTTAGCTCTTTTGGAAAGAAATTAGTACTTTTATTCACCAAAGTGGCATTCAGTTGATCACAATGTATAGTCAGGACATTAATAACGTGAAAAATTACTATTAAAATTTGAAAAAAATGTTCAGAACTTCTTAAACTACTTCAAAGAGTTCTCATCAAAAAATCCTCCACATGCAGCAATGTCAGCTTTGCAGATCCTTGGCATTCTAGCTGTCAGTTTGTCCAGATACTCAGGTGACATTTCACCCCACGCTTCCTGTAGCACTTGCCATAGACGTGGCTGTCTTGTCGGGCACTTCTCACGCACCTTACAGTCTAGTTGATCCCACAAAAGCTCAATGGGTTTAAGATCCATAACACTCTTTTCCAATTATCTGTTGTCCAATGTCTGTGTTTCTTTGCCTTTGTTAACCTTTTCTTTTTGATTTTCTATTTCAAAAGTGGCTTTTTCTTTGCAACTCTTCCCATAAGGCCTGCACCCCTGAGTCTTCTCTTTACTGTTGTACATGAAACTTGTTGTTGAGCAGGTAGAATTCAATGAAGCTGTCAGCTGAGGACATGTGAGGCATCTATTTCTCAACCTAGAGACTCTGATGTACTTATGCTCTTGTTTAGTTGTACATCTGGCCTTCCACATCTCTTTCTGTGCTTGTTAGAGCCAGTTGTCCTTTGTCTTTGAAGACTGTAGTGTACACCTTTGTATGAAATCTTTATTTTTTTGGCAATTTCAAGCATTGTATAGCCTTCATTCCTCAAAACAATGATTGACTGACAGGTCTCTAGAAAAAGACCTAACATTGACCTAAGGAATCTCAGGGAGTAGTACACTGTTGCCTCATGACCTTTTCCAAACCAGGGAGGGGCTCTCTCAGAGGGGGTCCAACATTTGGCTCATGACCAATGAGCCAAATGTCTGTGACTGAACGCATAGTAATAAAACAATGTTTTGACAATATTTTTACATCTAGTTGGATCAGGGAGATTGGACGGTAACTTTTACACTCGCTTGGATCTTTGTCCTTTTTTAGAATCAGACTGATCTGGGCTTGTGTCATGGTTGGAGGAAGCTTTCCATTCTTTAATGATTCAGTATAAACTTTTAACAAAAGTGGAGCCAGTTCTGTAGCATAAGATCTAAAAAATTCTGCAGCAAAACCATCTGGCCCCGGAGCCTTGCCAGTAGGTAAGGACTTAATTACCTCGTCAAGCTCCTCCAAGGTTATCTCAGAGTCAAGAGAGTTTTTTTGCTCAGTCGTCAGTTTGGGAAGATCTAATGGTTCCACAAAGTTTCTAATATCTTCATCAGAAGATGAAGACATGGAACTATAAAGATCAAGATAGAACTCTTTAAAGGCAATATTAATATCAATGGCCGAGGTAAAAATTTCACCACCAGCTAATTTCACTGAGGGAATGGTAGAAAGAGACTCTCTCTGCTTTATATATCTAGCCAAAAGCTTCCCTGCTTTGTCCCCCAACTCAAAGTATGACTGTCTTGCCCTGAATAACCAAAACTCCACTTTCCGCAAAAAAAATAGTATTATATCTATATTTCAATCGGGTCAATTCTCTGAGGCCATCAGATGACATACGGCACTTCAGCTCTGCCTCTGCACGTTTAATATTTCCTTCCAACTCCACGAGTTCTCGTGCTTTGAATTTTTTGATGAATGAGGCATACTGTATGATCCGACCCCTAAGAACCACCTTAAGTGCCTCCCAAGCCACGCCCACAGAGGATACCTAGGACCAGTTGGTCTCCATATAAACATTGATTTCAGTCTTTAACATTTGTTGGAAATCAGGATTTTGCAAAAGGGATACATTAAAGCGCCAACTATATGATTTCTTTTTCTCTATATGTGGCAACACCTCTAAACTCACCAGGGCAATCAACAACAGATGAAATGAGGGATTTGGATATTTAAAAAAAATATATTCTAGAATAAATCTTATAGACTGATGAAAAAAACGTATAGTCCCTACCAGATGGGTTCAAAAGTCTCCAAATATCTGTAAGACTAAGATTTTTACACATCCTGTGAAGCGTCAGTGTTGCTCTAGGGGGCTTACACACTTTTATTTCACTATGAGTCCATCTGAGTCCATAAAAAGATTAAAGTCTCCTACCAATATTATATCATTAGGTGTGCCAGCGGTTTGCAACATCCCTTCAAGATTTATAAAAAAGACCTGGTCATTAGCGTTAGGTGTATAAATATCAGAATCAGAATCAGCTTTATTGCCAAGTATGCTTACGCATACAAGGAATTTGTCTTGGTGACAGGAGCTTCCAATGTACAACAATACAAAAACAATACAAAAACAGCAGCAAGACATAGATAATAATAAAAAATAAAAAATAGTTATACACATATGTACATACATGCACATACGTAGTGCAATCTAATACAAATCTGTTATCTGTTATGTACAGTGCAAATACAAATCTGTTATGTACAGTGCAAATGTTTTTTTTTTTGTTTTTTTTTTCAGAGGAATGAAATGGCAGAAGAGGTTGGATGTGTTTGATAAATATAAAAAAAGACTAAACAGTGTATTGCACATAGTTATTGCTCAATAGGGCAATTTAACTGTTGATGAGATGGATAGCCTGAGGGAAAAAACTGTTCCTGTGCCTGAAGGTTCTGGTGCTCAGAGCTCTGAAACGTCAGCCAGAAGGGAACAGTTCAAAAAGGTAGTGGGCAGGATGAGTGGGGTCCAGCCTTTTTCCTCACTCTGGAAGTGTGGGGGGGGGCAACCAATAATCCTCTCAGCAGTCCGAATTGCCCTTTGTAGTGTCGATTTCGTAGCTGAACCAAACTAGACAGTTATTGAAGTGCAGAGGACAGACTCAATGACCGCTGAGTAGAACTGTATCAGCAGCGCCTGTGGCAGGTTGAACTTCCTCAGCTGGCGAAGGAAGTACAACCTCTGCTGGGCCTTTTTCACAGTGGAGTCAATGTGTGTCTCCCACTTCAGGTCCTGTGAGATGGTAGTGCCCAGGAACCTGAATGACTCCACTGCTGCCACAGTGCTGTTTAGAATGCTGAGGGGGGTCAGTGTTGGGGTGTTCCTCCTAAAGTCCACAATCATCTCCACCGTTTTGAGCGTGTTCAGCTCAAGGTTGTTTTGACTGCACCAGACAGCCAGCTGTTCAACCTGCCTTTTTTATGCAGACTCATCGTCATCTCGGATGAGGCCGATGACTGTGGTGTCATCTGCAAACTTCAGGAGCTTGACAGAAGGGTCCTTGGCGATGCAGTCATTGGTGTAGAGGGAGAAGAGTAGTGGGGAGAGCACACATCCCTGGGGGGCACCAATGCTTATTGTACAGTTGCTGGAAGTGAGTTTCCCATCTCACTAGCTGCTGCCTGTCCATCAGAAAGCTGGTAATCCACTGACAGATAGACATGGGAACAGAGAGTTGGTGTAATTTATTCTGGAGTATAGCTGGGATGATGGTGTTGAAAGCCGAACTGAAGTCCACAAAAAGGATCCCTGCATATGTCCCTGGTCTGTCCAGATGTTGCAGGATATGATGCAATCCTATGTTGACTGCATCATCCACAGACCTGTTTGCTCGATAAGCAAATTGAAGGGGATCTAGAAAGGGTCCAGTGATGTTCTTCAGGTGGGCCAACACCAGTCTTTCAAATGATTTCATGACCACAGACGTCAGGGCGACAGGTCTGTAGTCATTAAGTCCTGTGATTTTTGGTTTCTTTGGGACAGGAATAATGATTGATCGTTTGAAGCAGCATGGGACTTCACACTGCTTCAGTGATCTATTGAAGATCTGTGTGAAGATGGGGGCCAGCTGGTTGGCACAGGATCGAAGACACGCTGATGAGACTCCATCTGGGCCTGAAGCTTTCTTCATCTTTTGTTTCCGAAACACATCATCTCCACAGATCTTAAGTGCAGGTTGAGTAGGAGGAGGGGGAGGAGGGGGGTTGCAGGAGGTGTTGGTGTTTGTGTGAAGTGAAGGTCAGAGTGGGTGTGGGGTGTGAGATTGTTGTTGGTCCACCACAAGGTTGGGGGTAGGAGTCCTGTAATTTGTGAGTTGTTTCATGCCACTCCACACTGATGCAGGGTCGTTAACTGAAAACTTGTTTTTCAGCTTCTCAGAGTATCTTCTTTTAGCCACTCTGATTTCATTGTTCAGTGTGTTCCTGGCCTGATTGTACAATACTTTATCCCCACCCCTGTAAGCATCCTCTTTGGCCTGACGAAGCTGCCTGAGCTCTGCTGTAAACCACGGTTTGTCGTTGTTGAACTTTAAATAAGTCCTAGTAGGAATGCACATATCCTCACAGAAACTGATATATGATGTAACAGTTTCTGTGAGCTTGTCTAGGTCTGTGGCTGCAGCCTCAAAAACACTCCAATCCATGCAATCGAAGCAGGCTTGTAGTTCCCGCTCTGCTTCATTGGTCCATCTCTTTACAGTCCTTACTACTGGCTTGGTTGATTTTAATTTCTGCCTGTAGGTTGGAAGAAGATGAACCAGACAGTGATCAGAGAGTCCCAAAGCTGCTCTAGGGACAGAGTGATATGCATCCTTTATTGTTGCATAGCAATGATCCAGTATGTTCCTGTCTGTGGTGGGGCATGTAATGTGCTGTTTGTATTTGGGCAGTTCACGTGTGAGATTTGCTTTGTTAAAATCCCCAAGAATAATAATAACTGAGTTTGGGTATTGTTGTTCCATGTCTGTGATTTGATCAGCCAGCTGTTGTAGCGCCGCATTCAAACACGTGTTTGGCGCGATATACACACTCACCAGAATAAACGAGGTAAACTCCCCCGGCGAGTAGAAAGGCTTACAGTTAATAAAGAGCGCTTCCAAATTAGGACAGCACATCTTCTTTAACGTTGTTACATCTGTATACCAACTTTCATTGATGTAAAAGCATGTTCCACCGTGTCTCGTTTTCCCCGTAAACTCCGCGATGCAATCCACTCTGAACAGCTGAAAGCCCAGCAGATGTAACGCGCTGTCTGGAATGGCTTCACTCAGCCAGGTTTCTGTGAAGCCTTGTTTGTGTGGGTGAGGAGATGTAGTTCGTCCGTTTTGTTAGGAAGAGAGGGGAGATTCGCAAGATGAATGCTCGGCAGCATTGTTCGAAAGCCCCGCTGACGGAGTTTGACCAGCGCACCAGCTCGCCTTCCTCACCTGCGTCTCCTGAACAACAAAGCCGAGCCTCCAACTAAAATGTCTAGCAAAACATCTGAATATTCAAAAACCGGGAAAAGACTGTCTGGTATAAGCTGTCGAATGTTCAGCAGTTCATCTCTGGTAAAACTGATTGGAAAAAGATTACTAAACACAGGACAAACAAACAAAAACAACAAAACAATAGGAGTGCTCCACACCGAGGCTGCCATCCGCGGCGCCATCATGATGATATATATTATAAATATTAGCCAAAATCGGACTTCGCCCCTGAATTTCTGCTAAAACAATGATGACTCTCCCTAATTTATCTTTAATCTGTTTGAGACTTTTGAATTGTAAATGTTTATTTACCAATATAATGACTCCCTTGCTCTTACTTGAGCCCGCACTAAAGAAAACATGTCCACCCCATATCTTCCCAAAATGTTCAGCTTCCTGCGGGGAAAGATGCATTTCTTGAAGAAACACTATATCATATTTCTTACGTTTAAGAAAAGAAATAACCTTCCTTCTTTTTATGGGGTGCCCCAACCCATTCACATTCCATGTGGAGAGAGACAACTTATTCATATTAACATTTGGCATTTTAATATAATAGAAAAAATAAATTGTGTGCCAAAAACAAAATTATGAAGACCACATTTCAACATTAATGCAACAATAAAACCCCGAACTTCCCCCCGAACAAAACAAACAGAAAAAAGAAAAATGTGCGCATTAACCCTGCACACGAAAGCACCAACTAGCGTCAATCCCTCTAAACTCAAAGAGTCCATGTACGCCTACGAGAGCACCCACGACAACTTTGCCATCGGATTGCTCAATTTTGCCTCACAAATTTGTAAGGCAAAATTACATAACATCAAATATTTTGTAAAACAAACCCCAGCCAATAGGCAGAATAAACACAGAGAACGTGTAGACTCATTCACAGAACTGTCTCGAAGGTGTGTTCCTTCACAAAACAAATTCCAGCCGATATAAAGCCGTTCGGTTTCCTCGGTCAGACAAACGAATCTTCAGTGAGCCAGCTGATGAGTGCAGCAGATGACATAATCATTCCAGTGTCCCACAAAAATACTCCACAAATCATACTCCAGCCAACAGTAGGCATAAGCACAAGGAACTGACAGATTCATCCATAACTGTCCCGAAGTAGTGTTATTTACCAAAACGCGGAACCAGCACAAAAGGAAACTAAACACGCATCCCAGTTCCTCAGATGGTCAAGAGTCAATTCACTCGGAGGCCGCATAAAAGTATATGCCATTATTTACACAGTCCGCCAACTTTATAAAAGACATCCTTTGTGTGGGCATGTACATATTTTGTGGTCATCCGTAGTGTCTATTCTCAATCTGGCCGGGAACCTCATTGCAAAAGTGATCTTCCGTCAATGCAAAAGTTTCTTTAAGGAAAAGTGTTAATCCACAAAACAAAACAAACTCCAGCCGCTCGGCGGAGCCAACGCAAAAAGAAACAAAAATGGCGCCCAGCTTCCTCCGAAAGCCAGAGTATGTACAGTGAGTCAATCCACTCACAAGAGAAACACCCAATGGTTACTCACCCATTGTTTCTATAAAAGACATTGCCTGATTGGGACATGTAAATACTTTGCAGCCGTCCTTGGTGTTTATTATCAGTCTGGCAAGGAACATCAGAGCAAAAGTTATCTTCCACTGGTGTAAGAGTTTCTTGCATTCCTTGAACCAATCGCGTTTCACTCTTGTCAAGTTTGCAAAGTCCGGAAACAAGAAATATTGTGATTCTTCCAAGAAAGCGTTCCTTTGCTCCTCGCCTGGCGCAACACGAGATCTTTATCGGATGATCTCAAAAATCTGGCCAGAATCAATCTGGGCCTTTCTCCCTCAGCAGATCTGTGAGCCGGGACTCTGTGAGCTCGCTCGACCTCCAGTTTATGGCCTGTTATGTCGAGCAGACTCGGGAAAAGCTCGTCTAGGAATTTCACCATATCTCTGCCCTCCTCATGCTCAAGAATTCCCACAATTCGAACGTTATTCCTGCGGCTTCTGTTCTCAAAATCTTCAAGCTTTTCAAGAACACGTTTCAAATCAACTTTGGTCACACACGGATTAGCGGCTAATTCCCTCTCCAATGACTCCAAACAATCGATTCGTCTCTCAACATCTGTCAATCTTGTGACTAACTCAGAGAATTTTTTTCCATCGCCGTAATCGATCGACGTATTACAGCGAGATCCTCCAAGTCTGCAAGTACCTTCGTCAACATCACCGACATTTTGGACATTTGATGCTGGATTTCTTCTCCCGCCGGGCCATCCAACTTGAGTCCCCGGTCCACAGGCCTGTCTGGGCTTTAATCTTGAACCCGTAAGCGTCTATTAATGTCTCCAGAGCCCGATGATTTTGACTTCTTTGCCATGTTTACCTCAAAGAGCAAATGTGTAACTGGGTGTATCGAATTTCACCGGTTTATATCATGAAAATAATGAAAAAAATCAGCAAAGTGCACAGAGCTGTCTCTCACACGTCTGCCCTTCGCATGGCGTTCTAGTTTTATTTCTATTTAATAATCGTTTTTAACTCTAATCTTAGTAATGGACATGGTCAAATTTGAACTGTTAAGAAAAAAGAGCAACTATTAAAGGAATGGTTCACCCAAAAATGAAAACTCTCACTACTTTATTTTAAGAATGTAAAATATAGTAGAATAATAGTAGAGAGAATGATTTATTTCTGCTTTTATTTCTTACATCACATTCCCAGTGGGTCAGAATTTTACATACAATTTGTTAGTTTTTGGTAGCATTGCCTTTAAATTGTTTAACTTCCACAAGCTTCTCACAATAAGTTGCTGGAATTTTGGCCCATTCCTCCAGACAGAACTGGTGTAACTGAGTCAGGTTTGTAGGCCTCCTTGCTCGCACACGCTTTTTCAGTTCTGCCCACAAATTTTCTATCAGATTGAAGTCAGGGCTTTGTGATGGCCAGCATAAAGTCTTGCAGTTAGAATTTCTGTGTTTTCCATTTACATTTTTATGGATTCCATGTTTTATGTTTTAATAAAAACAGTCATCATAACAGTGTTTAAACAAATACATGAAACTTTAATCAAATGAAAAATGAAAATAAAATGATAATTTTTTTTTTTTGTTTGTTTTTTGTTTTTTTGGTCAAATAAAATGCTGCACAACAGAGCTTGATTAATTGAAGAAATTAATTAATTGAAAAAAATCTGATTACCTGTGGCACAAGGCTGCTACGGCTTAATTAAAGGAATAGTTCACCCAAAAATGAAAATTTGCTGATAATTTACTCACCTTCAGGCCATCCAAGATGTTTCTTTCTTCATCAAAACAGAATTTAAGACTTTTAGGATTTCATTTCAGGCCTCCTCCTCTAAACAATGCAAGTGAATGTCCTCCATTTTTTGATGGTCCAAAATGCATATTTAGGGTTCATCAAAATAATCCATTTGACTCCAGTCGACAAATAAAGTTCTTCTGAACACAAATGATTGATTATTTTTAGAAACAAAACAATACTTTTTAACTACAGATGTTCACTTCTGTACATCTCTGTGATGTGTGCTCATGAGAGGGATGACGTAAGCTCGTTGGTAAGGTCACGCGTCATGTGGAGGAGGAGTCAGGAAGCGCGTCATTGTTTACATTGATTTTTATTATTAATATTATTCGGAAATGATTTTTGTTTTTTTTTATATTGTTTTTAAATTATTTTGGACTGTTTTAGTTTGTGAATGGCACAAGTTTCTCTTGTAAACAATGACGCACTTCCTGACTCCTCCTCCACATGATGCGTGACCTTACCAATGAGCTTATTTCATCCCTCTCACGAGCGCACCTCACAGAGATGTATGGAAGTGAACATCTGTAGTTAAAAAGTATTGTTTTGTTTCTAAAAATAATCAATCGTTTGTGTTCAGAAGAACTTTATTTGTCGACTGGAGTCGGGTGGATTAATTTGATGCACCCTAAATATGCATTTTGGACCGTCAAAAAATGGAGGACATTCACTTGCATTGTTTAGAGGAGGAGGCCTGAAATGAAATCCTAAAAGTCTTAAATTCTGTTTTGATGAAGAAAGAAACTTCTATACATCTTGGATGGCCTGAGGGTGAGTAAATTATCAGCAAATTTTCATTTTTGGGTGAACTATTCCTTTAAAGTCTGCAGATATTCAGTACACTTGCATTTGAAATATTGCTTGCATATAATAATAATTATAACTAGATAAAAAAGTTTGTCAAGACTGATATCTTTGGATCAGAACATACTACAGGCATGGCAGTTCGCTTATTTCATGTGGGTGAGCAATCAGTCTTCATGTATCCATTTGAAAAACTACTTAGCCACACCATTTAGAGCACCCTGAAATAGTTACAAGTTTAAGTAGTAGTTTTAAAAGTTCAAAATTTAAAGATTATAAGACCATTCAGTCTATCAGATAGATAGATAGATAGATAGATAGATAGATAGCTCATTTGGTTGCTAGGCAGTTACCAAGGTGATACTCAAAAGGCTACTTGCTACCCTGAGTCCAATGAACGAAACCAGAAGTCTTTATGTTGTTCTGGTGCAGGGATATGTGATTTGTTACTTGTTTGCTAGGGTAACCCCATATAGTTGCTATGCAGTTACCACGGTGCTACTCACAAGGCTTTTTGCTACCCTGAGTCAAATGAATGAAACTGGAAGTGTCTACAATGTTCTGGTGCAGAGATATGTGATTTGTTACTTGGTTGCTAGGGCGTGGCTAAGTAGTTTCCATGATGATACTTGAAGACTGATTGCTCACCCAATTCAAACAAGCCAACTCTCATGTCTGTAGGACATTCTGATCTGAAGATATCTCACTCAGCCTTTTTAAATGGAAGTCAAAGGGGATTGGTTGCTAGGGTGCTCTAAATGGTTGCTAGGGTGTGGCTAAGTAGTTTCCATGATGATACGTGAAGACTGATTGCTCACCCAATTCAAACAAGCCAACTCTCATGTCTGTAGGACATTCTGATCAGGATATATCCGTCTAAGCCATTTTGAATGGCAGTCAATGGGTTTTGGTTGCTAGGGTGCACTAAATGGTTGCTAGGTTGTATGCAGTTGCTAGGGTGTTAAAGTGATGGAGTGAAAGAAAGAATAAAAAGAGTGGAGTGATGGAGTGATAGAAAGTATGAGTGGTGGAGTGATAGTAATTAGATTTAATCCTCTAAAGGAGTTATTACAGGGAACATTTTTCACACCTTGAATGAGAGTCAATTTTAAATCAGTCCAGTTCGGAAGTCTGATACAGGAATACCGGAAGTCCGATCAGTTAGAAAAGAGATAGCATCCCGAGTCAGAACAGTCTGAAGGTCTGACCCGAGTTTGGTGGTTGTAGCTTTAAAGCTCTAGGAGGAGATACAGTTTAAATTTTGGCTCAGAATAATAATAATAATAATAATAACTAGATAGTAAAGTTTGAAGACAAACTTTATGTTGGCTTGACAAAGCCTTGTCTGAAAGTTTAAAATAGTTTGAAGAGTTGGAAGTTTGAAGGTCTTACAGTCAGACAGACAGAAGGAACATCATACAGATAGACAGCCAGCTGCAAGAAGTCCTATGCATCCCTATCCCTTGCTTGTTTTTCTGAATGGCAAATTGGTTGCTAGGGTAACCCTATTTGGTTGCTAGGCAGTTACCAAGGTAATACTCAAAAGGCTCCTTGCTACCCTGAGTCAAATGAACCAAACCAGAAGTCTCTACAATGTTCTGATGCAGAGATATGTGATTTGTTACTTGGTTGCTAGGGTAACCCCATCTGGTTGCTAAGCAGTTACCAGGGTGATACTTATCAAGGCTCCTCGCCATCCTGAGTCAAATTAGTCAACCTGGAAGTCTCTACGATGTTCTGGTGCAGAGATATGTGATTTGTTACTTGGTTGCTAGGGTAACCCCATCTGGTTGCTAGGCAGTTACCAAGGTGATACTTATCAAGCCTCCTTTGTATCCTGAGTGAAATAAGTCAACCCAGAAATCTCTACGATTTTCTGGTGCAGAGATATGTGATTTGTTTCTTGGTTGCTAGGTTAACCCCATCTGGTTGCTAGGCAGTTACCAGGGTGATACTTATCAAGACTCCTTGCCATCCTGAGTGAAATAAATCAACCTGAAAGTGTCTACAATGTTCTGGTCTAGAGATTTGTGATTTGTTACTTTGTTGCTATTGTAACCCCATGTGGTTGCTAGGCAGTTACCAGAGTGATACTTAATGAGGCTCCTTGCTCTCCTGAGTGAAATAAGTCAACCCGGAAGTGTCTACAATATTCTGGTGCAGTGATATGTGTTTTGTTACTTGGTTGCTAGGGTAAGCCCATGTGATTGCTAGGCAGTTACTAAGGTGATACTTAACATGGCTCCTCGCTATCCTGAGTGAAATAAGTCAACCCAGAAGTCTCTACGGCATTCTGATCCTGAGATACCCATCTTAGTGATTTTGAATGGAAGTCAATGGTGTTTGGTTGCTAGGGTGCTCTAAATGGTTGCTAGGGCATGGCTAAGTAGTTCCCATGATGATAGTTGTAGACTGATTGCTCACCCAGTTAAAACAAGTCAACTGTCATGTCTCTAGGACATTCTGATCCGAAGATGTCACACTCTAAGTGAAATCAATAGTGTTGGGTGCTCTAAATGGTTGCCAGGGCATGGCTAGCCAGTGAACAGAGAGATTCTTATTGGCTGCTTACTAACCTGACTCATAAGAGCCAATCCCCAAGTGTTTATGACATTCTGTTCTGAAGATATCCTTCTGAGACATTTTGAATAGAAGTTAATGGGGGGTGGTTGCTAGGGTCCCATAAATGGTTGTTACTGCGTGGCTATGCCATTTCCAAGGTGATACTTAAAGAGTGATTGATATCCCGATTGAAATGAGCCTGCCCCCATGTATCTATGTCATTCTGATTGGGAGATATGATCTGGCAACTTTCTTGCATTGACTGCCATAAACACAGGGTATGTTCGAACACGGCTTGCTAGCCCGAATCAAATGAGAGCACCCACATGTGTCTAGGACATTCTGATCAGAAGATATCACACTCAGCCATTTTGAATGGAAGTCAGTGGGGATGTTTGGTAGGGTGCTCTAAATGGTTGTTAGGGTGTGGCTAAGTAGTTTTTCAAATGGATACTTGAAGACTGATTGCTCACCCACGTGAAATGAGCCAACTGCCATGGCTGTAGTATGTTCTGATCCAAAGATATCCCTCTCAGCCATTTTTAATGGAAGTCAATAGGTCTGCTTGCTAGGGTGCTCTAAATTGTTGCTAGGGTGTGGCTAGCCAGTGACCAGGGAGATTCTTATTGGCTGATTACTAATCTGACTGAAAAGAGCCAATCCCCAAGTGTCTATGACATTCTGTTCTGAAGAAATCCTTCTGAGCCATTTTGAATGGAAGTCTATGGGGGCGGTTGCTAGGGTGCCGTAAATGGTTGCTAGGGCGTGGCTACACCATTTCCAAGATGATCCTTAAAGACTGATTGGTAGCCTGATTGAAATGACCCCACCCCCATGTCTCTATGTCATTCTGATTGGGAGATATGATTTGACAACTTTCTTGCATTGACTGCCATAGTAGGGGAAAAAATGTTTTCATTTCATGCTTTGCAAGCACCACTAATAAGTATGTGAGATTACAACAGTGATGCTTTGCTCCACAAGCACCACTAATAATAAGTATGTGAGATCGCAATAGTGATGCTTTGCAAGCACCACTAATAATAATAATAATAAGTATGTGAGATTACAATAGTGATGCTTTGCAAGCACCACTAATAATAATAATATGTGAGATTACAATAGTAATGCTTTGCAAGCACCACTAAGTATGTGAGATTACAATAGTGATGCTTTGCAAGCACCACTAATAAGTATGTGAGATTACAAATAGTAGATCTAGTTTGTCAAGCCAACATAATAATATGATAATAATAATTATTATTATTAAAAATAATGATAGTAATGATAATAATAAAACCAGTTATTATTAATTGTTATTAGTAGTGTTATTGCTGTTACTTTGAATATGACATTTTTTATACAGTAGTAATATTTTTCTGTCACAACGTCTTTAATTTCACACATCCAGTGAAACAGAGCTTTTATTTTGGCAGAACTTTTATTTTGACAGACATTTTAGTTCTTTCTGTGTTTTTGACGGTAGTTTTTAATAAGCTCTGCATCCAAAATGAAATGCTGAATTACTCGCGTGCTGAAATCACTGGAGAAAGAACTCATGCAAGTGTACACAGCTGCTCAAACACTAAACACACCGCATTGAGCATCACGCACGATCTTTGTGTGAAGTATGACAAAGAGCAGAGCAACACCGCTCCTTAATTCTGAAGTGCGTAGCACATGCAGACTGTGTATTATTTATTTAAATTACATCTGCTATTCAAATATTACACTTGGCCATATCGAGATTTTAATTTGATTAATTGTCAAATTGTCATTGATTGAATCTAAAAAATTTCACATCCTGTAACATTTTTGCTAATAGTACTATACTTGAGTATCGTGCCTAAATTAGCATTTAAAAAAAAAAAAAATAAAAAAATAATATATATATATATATATATATATATATATATATATATATATATATATATATATATAAAAAGTAGCGTTTTAAAATTTTTGGTATTGCGATATTTTGTTAGTATGGTATACCACACAACTGTAATATAGTGCAAAATTATTTTTTCATTCCAACAATACTATTAACTAC
This sequence comes from Myxocyprinus asiaticus, assembly GCF_019703515.2. NCBI lineage: Eukaryota > Metazoa > Chordata > Actinopteri > Cypriniformes > Catostomidae > Myxocyprinus > Myxocyprinus asiaticus. The sequence goes on from NC_059378.1 coordinate 32,028,357, forward strand.
AAAAACATTTGAGTTGTAAACTTCAGACAATGATGACGGTCGGAAAGCTGTTTTAAAAAAAAATAAAAAATTCACACCCCGAGGTGGTAGCATGGTGATGCTGCCTTTACACATGTGAATTAATTGACAATAATTCAACCATCAAAGACCACTTCGGAGTGGTTACCACATATAGGTCCCTACTACTTCTGCAATACAGAAAATGTGGACTGAATCACTGAACTCTTTGACTTTAGCTATAAAACGAGGAATGTCATGGAATTTGATATAATTGGGATTAAAATGAATGTTTGAATGCATAATTAATCAAATTAAAATTGAGCACTTAAGAATGAATGTGTAAAGCCGGTTGCTTATACACCGATAACACATGAGTGTGTGTGTAGTATATGCAGGGCTGTACAGTGCAACAGTTTTGCTCATATTTGCGATTAAAAATTATAATGTGCGAATAGACATTGTAACCCATTTGCACATGTGCTACAAATTTTATTCTAGTGCTTGGAAAATCCACAAATGATGCCTATTAACAGCGTTGCAACAAAGATCATGTAAAATTTGTGTGATGTCCACTTTGCTATTGCAGAATCTCATACACTAGAGCTTTAGCGCATGTTCATGGATGCGTTTTCAGGGTCAAGGTAATGTTCTTTTTGCGCTGCGCATGCAGCTGCACTCAAGAAACACATCTTTTGGTGCTGCACTCAAAAACAAGAGTAGCAGCGATTGAGAGGTGATCAATTAGCCTAAAACTCGAGATATTATTCTGTTTGTCCACAAGTCTG